>NW_008351640.1:1443911-1448568 GCF_000622305.1 Nannospalax galili | reverse complement strand
CTGAAGAATCCCAAGATAATGGCATGGACCAGATCTTCAACAGAATCATGGAAGAAAATTTCCCAAAATTAAAGAAAGACATGCCCATACAAATACAAGAAGCATACAGAACACCAAACAGGAACAGAAAAGAAACTCTCCACAGTACATCATAGTAAAATCACTAAACATACATGACAAAGGGACAATACTGAAAGCTGCAAAAGAGAAACAAGTCACATATAAAGGAAAACCCATTAGGATTACAGCTGACTTTTCAGTGCAAACTATGAAAGCCAGAAGAGCCTTAATCAAAGTATTCCCAGTTTCAAACGACCACAGATGCCAACCCAGATTACCATACCGAGTCAAAATATCTACTATAGGTGAAAGGGAAAGAAAAGTCTTCCATGACATAAATAGGCTGAAGGAATTCATGTCCACAAAACCAACCCTTCAGAGAGTTCTGAAGCAATACAAAAAGCTGAAGAAAGTAATGACTATACCCAAGGGGTTTTGGAAATAAATTCAATGAAGGTATAACTGTGGAAAAGTACAGCTACATCATGAATGTAAATAGAAATAAAAATGATGGGATTCAATACTCATCTTTCATTAATAACTTTAAATATTAACAAACTGAACTTCCCAGTCAAAAGACATAGACTACGTGAATAGGTTTAGAAACAAAACCCATCTTTTTGTTGTCTGTAAGAAACTTATCTCACTTTCAAGGACAGAAACTATCTTAAATGAAAGGATGGAAAAAAATATACCATGCAAATGGCACTAAGAAAAAAGCAGGCATAGCAATTCTAATATCTTACAAAATAGACTTTAAACTAAAACTAATTAGAAGAGATAAAGAGGGCCACTTCATTCTGATCTAAGTAACAATAAATCAAAAAGATATTACAATCATGATCATATATTCACCAAACTCTGAGGCACTGAACTTCATAAAAACAATACTGCAGGACTTTAAGACCCAGATTAATCCCCACTGTCTCCATTAGATAGGTCAACAGGGCAGAGAGTTAACAAAGAGATATCTGAATTAAACATTACCATATATCAAATGGACTTAACAGACATGTACTGAGTATTCCACCCAAGCACCAAAGAACATACTTTCTACTCAGCACCCCATGGAACCTTCCCCGAAATCGACCACATATTGGGGCACAAAACAAACCTGAACAAATACAAAACGATTAAAATAATTCCATGCATTCTATCAGACTACAAAGCATTAAAGCTTACAATCAACACCAGAAGAAGTCCTAATCATCACATGAACAGATGGAGATTAAACAAAACACTCCTGAATTATGGATGAGTAAAAAGAGAAATTTAGAAAGAAATAAAAGTATTTCCGAAACCAAATGAAAAGTAGAATATAACACAACAAAAACTCTGGGACACACTGAAACCAGTCTTTAGAGGGAAGTTTATAGCTCTAAGTGCCTACATTAAAAAATCGGAAAAAACACAAACTAACACTGCAACTCAACACACTTGAAAAGCAACAACAAAGGAAACCCAAATCAAGCAGACAAGGAAAATAAGAAAAATCAAGGTAGAAATTAATGAAAACGAAACAAAGAAAGCAATGCAAAGAATCAATGAATCCAAGAGCTGGTTCCTTGAAAAGATAAACAAGATTGACAGATCACTAGCCCAGTTAACAAAAAGAGTGAAAGAGCACCTCCAAATCAACAAAATCAGAGATGAAAGGGGAAACATCACAACAGACACCAGAAAGATACAGAACATTATAAGGGAATACTTTAAAAACCTATATGCTACTAAATTCGAAAATCTAAAAGAAATGGAAAATGGATGGATATCTAAAGTCATGTGAACTACCAAAACTAAACCAAGAAAAGATTAATAGCTTAAACAGACCCATAACACAAAAAGAAATTGAAACAGTAATACAAAACCTCCCGACTAAAAAAAGCCCATGACCAGATGGATTTATAGCAGAATCCTATCAGACATTTAAAGATCTATATCCAATACTGCCTAATTTATTCAAAAGACAGAAATTGAGGGAAAACTTCAAATTCCTTCTACTAAGCCAGCATCAGTCTAATACCAAAGCCAGGTAAAGATAACCAAAAAAGAAAACTATAGACCCATATTCTCAAGGAACATTGATGAAAAATTCTCAATAAGGTACTTGCAAATCACATACAGACACACATCAAAAAGATCATCCACCATGATCAAGTCGGCTTTATCCCAGAGAAGCAGGGATGGTTCATTGTACATAAGTCAATAAATGTCATAAATCATATAAGTGGGTTCAAAGATAAGAACTACATTGTCATCTCAATAGATGCAGAGAAGGCCTTTGACAAAATTCAACATGCATTTGTTCAAAGTCCTAGAAAGAACTGGACTAGAGGGAACATACCTCAACATAATTAAAGCCATGTATAACAAACCCACAGCCAACATCATTCTTAATGGAAAAATACTGGAAGCATTAGCATTGAAATCAGGAACCAGACAAAGCTGTCCACTATCTCCACTTCTCTCTAACATAGTCCTTGAAACTCTTGTAAGAGTAATAAACAAGAGCAGGAAATTAAATGAGTAATAATTGGAAAAGAAGAGACCAAATTATCACTTTTTGGAGATGATATTATATTATATCTAAGAGATGCCAAAAATTCCACCAGGAATCTCCTAGAAATTATTAACATGTTCAGTAAAGTGGCAGGTTACAAAATTAACCTACAAAACTCTGCAGCCTTTCTATATACCAAAAATAATCAATCAGATAAAGAGCACATGGAAACATTCTCCTTCACAATAGCTGCAAAAAAATTAAATATCTTGGAATAAACCTGACCAAAGACATTCAAGAGCTCTACAATGAAAATTTTAAAACTTTAAAGAAAGAGACTGAGGAATGTACCAGAAGATGGAAGGACCTCACATGCTCATGGATTGGAAGAATTAATATTGTGAAAATGACCACCCTACCAAAAGTCATTTATAGATTCCATGCAATGCAATCAAAATCCCCAAGCATTTTTCACAGAATTGGAAGAAACCATCCTAAGATTTATATAGAAGCACAAAAGACCTTGGCTAGCCCAAACAAACCTTGGCACTAAAAGCAATGCCAGGGAGATTACTATACCAAATTTTAAGCTGTATTACAGGGTTATAGTCATAAAAATAACATGGTACTGGCACAAAAATAGACCCATAGATCAATGGAACAGAATTGAAGACCCAAGTATAAGTAAATGCAATTTTAGCCACCTGATATTTGATGAAGGGGCCAAGAACATTCACTGGAGGAAAGACAGCATGTTCAGCAACTGGTGCTGGGAAAACTGGATCTCCACCTATAGAAGAATGAAACTAAACTTCTTTCACCCTGCACAAAAGTCAATTCCAAATGGATCAAAGATCTCAATGTAAAGCCTGAAACTCAGAAACTTTTAGAAGAAATGTTTGGGAAACACTACAAGACATAGGTGTAGGAAAGGATTTTCTAAAAGGGACATCAGTTACTCAGGAAACAAGGACAAGACTTAACGAGAAAACAAATTAATTAACCTCATTAAACTAAAAAGCTTCTGTACATCAAAAAGGCAACCAGGGAAGATAACTGAAACCCACAGAATGGGAGAAAATCTTCACCAGTGACATATCCGACAGAGGTTTAATATCCAGAATATATAACGAACTAAAAAAACAGAGAATCAATACAAGAAGTAACCCAATTAAAAGATGAGCTAAGGAGCTGAGCAGAGAGTTCTCAAAAGAAGAAGCAAAGATGGCTAAGAAATATCTTAAAAGATGTTCAACATCACTAATAATTAGGAAAATGCAAAAAAAAATTTGATCAGTTTAAGGGAGGGGAAGGGAAGGGTATACAATGACCCTAGGGGATAAGGGGAAAGAAGGAGCTTAATAGAGGTAGGCCGGTAGGAGAAGGGTATTATTAAGGGAGAAATGTGGGAAATGGGGGTACCCTAAGTGGGAAAACTATCATGGAGGGGTTAGACAATGTGAGAGATAAATAATGCCTAACTAGTTTTGAAAACCAGAGGGAACCATATTACTCCTACAACCACTGATAAATTATACACAGCAGATCAAGAAATACATGTCTAGGTAATGTTTATCTGAAAACAATTGGTCTTTGCCCGAGATCTACATGACACGGTAATTAAAAGTACCAGACTGTGGTTGAACTAAACTTGTTGGATGTTTAACAGACATACTTTGAGGCCTATACTAATTTGGTCAGAGGTACATAAAGGACAGTTTTTGCTCCTTTCCCTCCTAGGTCGACTAGTTCCAGGGGACTATGAGCATCTCTCAAAATGTCCTGTAATTGTGGTGGGTCACCTGTCCTCTTGATAAAGGAGGCCGAGAAGATGCCACCAGATGGACTTGAACCAGTGTCCAGTCTACACAGAGGAGGGTCAACAGAGACGAATCACTTCCGCCATGCTTCCAAGTGAAGCCAACCATGGTTGAGCAGGACCTTCGACTTATTTCACATAGGTGGAACTGGTAAAAGAAAGGAGCCAGGGGCTCCTCCCAAGCCCATGTGACCCCTGAAGAACAGATCTTCAAAAGACCTTAAGAGTAAAAATAAATTGGTTTATCTGGGCCAACTGTGTGGCCTTAAACATCCAAAAAG
>NW_008351640.1:1427365-1443887 GCF_000622305.1 Nannospalax galili | reverse complement strand
CAAAGTTTAAAGGGGCCAATATAATTTCTAAGAGTCCATATGTATAGCTAAAGGCTACATAACAAGCAACAATGCCAGATGGGTGATACCTTCTTTTGAGATGTTGGCCAGAATGGCCCAAGGGACTCCCAGATAGTAACCCAGCATAAAACTGGGAAAATGAACAGCAGACCCAAATATTATCTAAAGGAGTATTGACTACTGATTGCTACAAGATGAGGAACAGCTGACCTTCCTAAAACAAAGACCTCTAGATAGGCTGACTAGATTCCCCAGAAGAGCAAGTAGTGGGGAATGGCTGGGTGTGCTGACTATACAGCAGACAGTAGCAGGGATATCAGAGTATAAGGGCTCTAGTGGTGGGAGGGAGGCTATGGGAGGATGCCATCTGGGAAGTCAGTGTATAGTCGAATAAGATGGTTTTGGATGTTCTGTGTGATATATATACACACACACAAAACAAATTTTTAAAAATGTGTTATATTTGAGGAGTAATCATGGAAATTTACATCATGCTAATTAGTAGAGGTGATAAACATTACCTTTGCAATCTACCAATGACTTTATAGACATACACAGGCACCAAGGATCCAAGTGCAACCGATTATGACTAGTAATAATCAGATACATACAGATTAGAGATGCATGCACCAACATCTCAGTGTTACTAGCAAAAACAATGAGTCTTTCTGCATGGAACAGTATATTCTAAAATGAAATGTAGATCTTTTAAAGGTTAAAAAACACTTTCAATTTTATGTCTTACAGGGCTTATACTGAGTTCAATATTGTATAATTATATTAATTCACCTGTGAACATAGAAACTTGCACCCACTTGTGAAAGAGATGTACTCTTGCTCTGGAATGTGTTACTGGATATGTTAAATCTGTAGTGAAATCCTTATTCTAATCATGTAGTTATTAAAAATTTAAAAATGACAAAAAAATTAGTTCATGTGAAAAACATTACCATAGAAATCTTCCTGATGACTTTATATCCACGCTCAGATGCCAAGGAGCTCAGAAAGTAACTGACTGTGACTAGTAATAATCAGATATATAGAGATTAGAAACACATGTACAAACATCTTAATGTCAATTGCATTAAAAATGATTTTTTCTGTATGAAACTGTGTATTTTAATAATGAGATGGAGATCTTTTTAAAGGTTAAACCTCATTTAATTTTATGTCTTATCAGGTTTATACTGAGTACAATATTGTATACCTGTAATAATTCAATGTAACCCTAAAAATTTACAGCCAATTTTAAAAAAGATGCATCTTAGCTCAGAAAGTTGTTATTGAGTATGTCAATGCTGTTGTAATCAAATACTTCAAAGTATATGGTTATTAAGTAAATAATTAACTGGAAAAAATTAAGTTAAAAAAATCAACACTTAATTACTTCTCAGCTTTTGTGCCAAGATTCTGTGTAGAAAAATACTCATTCCAACACCTTTTCTCTGAATTAATATTAGCAAACTTAATATTTAGTCAAACATGAAACTATTCCAATAAAAAATGGTGATTTTATGGTTTAATGATTACTTAGGAATCCATCATGACTCCAGCTTATACGTCAAATAGATTTTCAACTTGTTAAAATTGTAGTAAATCATTAGAATTTGAAATGAACAGCAATTACAAAGGGAATTTTGTCCACTTCCAAGATGCTATATGAGGAGAAGGCCCTGGAAATACATTCCCAAAAGTACATGATTAGAGTAACTGGCCCGGAGTTGCAATTTGCAAACAACCTTTATATTCTGTCTTCCATGGACAGCAAGGAAATAACCTAAATTATCATGACACTGTCAATCTGAAATATTCGGAAATCTATTGCATCATTCATATAGTTTGATTGATATGTTACTATAGGTGGGGCTGCAGAGACGGTGCATTGGTTAAGAGCACTGACTGTTCTTGCAGAAGACCTGAGTTCAAATCCCAGCACCCACATGATGACTAATAACCTTCCAAAATCCAGTTCAAGTGGATTTGATACCCTTTTCTTACATCCACATGCACTGCACAACACAAGTGTAACACATGCAAGCAATATTCTCATGTGCATAAATTAAAATAAATCACTATAGGTGACTTCTGGTAATGAATTGGAATTAATAATGCATATTTAATGCATGATTAGATTACAGGAAAGGTGTATTATGCCAATTCAATACATCAGAAAACCAATTAGATAGGAGAATTAATAAAAGAATAAATTTGCTATGTTTCAAACCATTCATGTATGTCTCTAATAGTTCTGAGGAAAATGTCTCATGGTATATATTGGATTCCTCATAGCAGCTAAAGAAGTTCAGAAGCCTTAATATGTATACCATAAATATTTAGTTATCAATTAAAACTGAAGAAATTACAAAAAAAAAATGAAAACCTCTTTATTAGACTTGTATTCCTTAGGATGATAGGTGGCAGACACATGAAGATTCTTTCCACATATACACACTTGATTCTGGAGATACTAGCGATATTTTGGCTATTGCTATAGTTTCCACAGCTACTATAACAAAGCACCACAGTTCTAGATATCAGAGGGTTTTTCCAGGTATTGGTAGGGCCATGTTCCCTTTGAAGTCCCTAGATAAATATTTCTCATTGTCTCTTCCATCTTCTGATATAGCCTCAGGTACTCCATGTACCTTCCATCTTTGCCTCCATCTTGACATAATCATCTGAGGAACCACCTATATCAGATTGACCTACGGCCATATCTGCGTGAGTCTGCCTTCATTGCTACTTTGTGTAGGAGGGTCCAGCCCACTTTGGGCAACAGCATCACTACGCAGCTGGTCCTGAACTGTATAAGAAGGCTAGCCGAGTGTTAGCTTTCCTGAAAGCCAGGTAGCAAACAGCTTCCACCATGGTTTCTGCTATACTTCTTTGGCTGTTAAATAACATCTTTAGTTTGAGATAATGTTGTGGTGAATAGCAAGCCTTCCTGCCTTCAAACTTCTGCCTTGAGCTCCTTCCTCATTTCCCTCAATGACAAGTATTGCCTGGAATTGTAAGCCCAATAAATCTTTTCTTCCCCTAAGATTATTTTGTTCAGAATTTTATCATATCAAAATAGATGAAAGACCATTATAGTCTTGTATGACCCTGTGTTAGCTTTGTTAACTACAAAGAACTTATTTCCAAATAGAGTAATAGTCACAGTTGCTGGGTATTAGGACTTCAGTATATTTTGCAAAGGACTATAGTTCAATCCAGAATGGCTGTTTCCTTTATATGCAAATTCATAAGTGATATATTAAAAATATTAAAAGCTATGATATCAAGAAATAAAACATTTTGGTAAACTGCTTGTTGCTTTTGAATAGGAGAACTTAAACATATACAAAAATTCCAATTATTTTAAAAGTAACTAGATTAAAAATTCTTCTTTGCTTGCAAAACAGGAGTATCCATACATGTGATGTGTGTAAACTGACAAATTAATATTATTTGTTGAGGTAACTACAGAAGTCAGAAGCAATTGAATATTAACCCTCACGGCAGTGAAGGACTGGGCCAGGAACCCCACTTTAGCATACTCAAAACTCACTGATGCAAAAGTACACAGCATTCGAAAAAAGATTTAATGTTCCATGAGAACATAATCTACTGTTTTATAATACATTTGAGCATTCTTAGAAGAAAAGCTCTTGTTGCTTCCTGAGTAGTTTATGGGTCTTAGAAGTTCTAAAAATGTTTGTATTGATTTCTATACTTTTCCAGGCAGCTGCTTTCATTAGAAAAGAAGTTTAGTTATGGAGTGACAGATACTATAATGTAAGATCAGCTTTTCTTCCTATTATAAATGGAACTTCTATACATTGCAGCCAGAATTTTAAAGAAATATTATCTTATAAAATGCTACACTTATTTATTCATTCCACAAGTATTTATGGACTGTCTAAATGTGCCAAAACTTTGGCTAAAAATTAAGTGTGGCAATATATCTAAACATACTGCTGAAAAATGAATATTTAACTGTATCTTGAAAACTTGACTTTAAATATAGTGTCACTATTGGCAGCCAGGGCCTTAGAGTAACAGAGGCTGGGTTGCAACTGTCTGCTGGGACCCTTGCTGCTTGTTCAAAATCACTTCATGTCCATAAATCCCAAGTTAATGAAATGAAAATGAAAAGAGTAGTTAACAGTGTTCCCTGTGGTTAACATTCACATTTTAAAGCACTTAACAAATCTTGTTACATTCAATATTTTTAAATAGTGACTGTTATTGTTACTTACTGTTATCATAGTATTAGTAATTATTTTGTTTCCAAAATATCACAATGGCTAAACATAAAGTTAAGATATAGATTACCAAGTAGTGAAGGAGACTGAAAAATGGATAGATGCACAGGTAGGTAAATAATATATAAGCATTTTCCTAAAATCACTGTAATAATCACAAACCTTGCTTATAATTGAATGTATGTTGATAATAGGTATATAGTATTAGATGGGTGTCAGAACTAAACTTTCTAAGTAATAACTGTGTACACATTTATTCTCTACAAGTTATTGTAATACATGCATACATAGATTCAATTTCTTGTTGACAGAGATTCATACTAAATATACAGAAGCTACTGGCTTGCATATTTGATATTTGTATGCTGATATGTTCATATAATTATTCATGTTTTCATTCGTATACTAGCAGCAATGAGCACATCTAACTCCCAGATTATGATGTGTGATTGATTTGTCCATGAAACAGGGATGATTAGAACTTTATGCCTAGGACTAAGAGGAGGGGGAAATGCACTAGATGAGCCTGAAGCATCCTCTAGGACCAAAAAAGATAATTCAATTCTAAGTTTAACAAGGGGGAGGGAAAAAGTAAAATCTAAAGAAATATATATCAGTGGATACACAGCACCTAAATAAAATATCTCATAATGGGAAAAAAACAGAATAATTCTTCCAACAACAAAAATACAGTATTTATTTGCAGTATATATCAAATAAACTTTCTTGGATTTATAGAGATATACATAAGACAATTAAAAATAAACAGGAAAAGAATCAAATTTCCTGTGTGGAAGAATTCAAAATAATTTGCATGGATACTCCTTCCCTTAAGGCAAAGTGAATAAAACATAGTTTTTAGTTGTTGGATATCAAGTAACTTACTCTCAATTGTACAGTATGAGGGGTAGGAGAGACTGCTCAACCATTAAGGGCACATGATATTCTTGATGAAGACCAGAGCCTGGCTCCCATCACACATGTAACTGTAGCACCAGTGCACTAGTGCCCCAATGGCCTCTCCTGGCCTTGGTGGGCACCTGCACACATATGCACATACACAGACACAGACATACACACACACACACACACACACACACACACTAAAATAATCATAGAAAGAAACAAAGTACTGTATGAAAAGAGGGGGAAAGGACATATTTACATTAGAGAAATATGGAATATCAATAATGATGTCATTTTGATAGAAATTTATTTGTATATTCATATCTCCCACACAGACAGAGAGACAGCAACACACACACACACATGCAAACATACACACAAACACACATGCTACACAGATGCCCACACACACTAGAACTGTGATAAAATCCAGGGCCTCCAGTAAGTAGGCAAAAGTTCTACCAGTGACCTCTGTCCTCATACTGATAATATATATTCTTGGTATGGCAAAGTGTCATTGCCTCCTGACCTCTGTGTCCTCTGAAAAATCTATACCTTAAATATTAATTGTTCTAAATGCATCATGAAAGTCTCACTTAAGAGGAAATTTATGAAATGATAGCTTAACTTTTAGAAAACAAGAACATTATCATTTGAAGAGTTGGAAATACATAGATATATTTGCGGGATAAAACAGTCTAGAAAATAATAAGAATTTATTTGTTGAAGGAAAATTGAAAAGTCTTATAATTTAGCTTCAAATAATGGAAATGTTAATTTTCATAAGAGCTGTTTCAGTGGTATCACTGAGATTAAAATATGGTTATAGATTTTTCAGAACAGGTCTGGAGAAAAAATATTCATAGAACTGCTAAGGAAGCCTAGAATTCTTTGGAAAAGGGTCAAAAAGGTAGTTTTTGGAGGCTGAGATGAAGTTTTGTGGTTATTGTCACTATTTGTTTATAATATTAATAATAAATACAGCATAATAATTTAGAGATATAAATGATCTAGTGCAAAGTGTAAATATGTGAAAGAAAGAGAAGAATGAAATGTTCCAGGAGAAAGCCAGTTTCACAGAGGGGTGAACGTATGAGAATATCAACATCATCGACACAGAGGGTAACATACACAGCCAGGTTCAGAAGTAGGGACAGGAGTAAAGCATCATAGCAGCTTGTGGCTTGTGTCTTCTAACTGTCCTTACTTTCTTTAAGATGTAAGGTTCAAAGTAAATGTCCAAGAATAGCAAATATGACAGGAAACACAAATAGCCAATACATGTTTTAAAAAGTGTCCATGACTGTTAGCAACTGGGGAAATGCACATTAAAACTATTGGTATTTCTTAGCCCCAGCCAAAATGGTTATCATTAAGACAACAAACAACCTAGGGAGGCAAAAGTTTGATATAGATGTCTATGCACACCAAAGGGTTTTTCGGGTCGCAAACTTGACTCTCCTACTCTTCGCCAAGAGACAGAGACAGAGGCAGAGACAGAGAGAGGGAGGGAATGAGGGATGGAGGGAGGGAGGGATAGAGGGAGGGAGAGAGAGAAATAAAAATATAGATGAAATTGGGTAGAGGTAGTAACAGGGTTCAGAATGGAGGAAGTCTAAATGTGAACAAAATTGAATAAAATTCAAAAATTTATTAAAAATTTTAAAAAGAAAACAAAGAATAATAGATGCTGACAAGGGCATGGAGAAAAAGAAACCGTTGTTTACTGCTGGTATAATGTAAACTAATACTACCACTATGGGACATCTTAAGGGATAAAATTAAATCTACCATATTACCTAGATATGCCATTGCTGGGAAGGTACTTGAAAGACCCATATCCTACCACAGAGATACTTGAACCTCCATGTATATTGTTGCTGTATTTAGAGTAGCAAGGAAATGGAATTAGCCTAGATGCCCATCAAAAGATGACCAGAGAGCAGCAATATGGTACATATACAATGTGGAAATGTATTCATCTCTAAAAAAGAGTAAAAGTATGAACTTTGCACTAAAATAGTTGGATCATGGAATTTTTAGACAAATGCCACATGTTCTTTCTCTCTCTAAAATCAATCCTAACTTTTAATTCCATATATGCATATTTATGTGAAATAAGTCCAATTATGGTGGCTTTCAATAAACCCCAATGAGTATAAGAACAAAAAATTATGTTATGTGAAAAATCCTACTCAAATGTATTGTTAGAGAGGGAAACGTTTGAAATCCAGCTCATGAAGGAATGATTAACCATTTCCAAGGCATAGATATCAACACCTATAGTTTGATGTCACTGGCTAACTTGTCTAAAAAGATCACTGAAGATAATGAATTCAAAACAACTGATGAATCTTCAGGGATATAGGTTAGATGGCTCCTGTGCCAATTACTAGCTACTTGAGCTACTAATTGATCTTTCTAGATTTCAAATTTATCAGTTAAAAAAAATCAGGAAATTAGTGATACCTTCTTCAGAATTGTTTTGAAATTAAAATTGTTACCATAATTATTATAATTATAACTAAAATTTATTATTTTCTTATTTTGTTTTAAGGAATTTCTGTATAATAAATTAATTAAATTCTAAAATTATTGGAGAAGATAATATGATGCTACCAGCACTAATGATTGTAATTTGCAAAAAACAATCATATTTATTAAGCACAGTCACATTGATAAACTTACCCACATAATAAGAAAACCCTTAAACATTAGCGGGTGTCTAGGCAGCCACTTTGCCTCTCCCAGTCCCACTCTCAGAAGAATCCCACTGATAATTGATTGAGAAAATAAGAAAAGGATTCAGAGAGCGAAGTGAATCTAAGGAAAACTAAATCACTGCCCCCCAAAATGAAAATAAATGAAAGAATGGAGGATGAGTAAATTCAATGGAATACCTCATGTCAGTAACAGGTCACTTCTTATCATTACGCAATTCATAAGGAAGAATATATACCCCAAACTCAAGTTATTGTTGACCAATATGTCAGTAAAGAAATTAGACCCAGAAATATCAGAGCATACTTAATGACAAACCATGGAGAAATATTTGCTATATTTGAAAACACATGTTATTTACCCTAAATTTTATATTATTTATACTCCATATATCACTGGGTAAAGTAAGTTTATTAAAAATAATCCCAAACATAAAATTTAAAAAGTAATATCTCCATTTTAAATTCAATATCAATTTTGAAGAAACAATATTTGAAAATATATGACATTTAACATTTTAAAATAAAGTTGCTGATGAATATGTTGACCATTGACTACAAGTTTAAAATATAACTTATAGTTCTTACTCCTAGAGAATTCAAAAATAGGACACACATCAAACTAAGAAAGACTATATTGTATTCATTGAAAACTCAACCTTAGGACTCAAAGGCTTCATGGCATATGTTAGCTTTACCATTTATTAGCTTCCAGATATTTAGTAAATTTCTTAATATTAAAAATCTCAGTTTGGTCACAATTATAGACACAATAAAATTCCACAGTTATCTAAAACATTTAATATAATTTTCATGCGAAGAAGTCATTTGATATTTTTTTCTCTGACAAGGGTACTCACATGTATCATTAACATACAAGAAATGGAAGGTGACTATCCAGGTGTCCCTAGTTTCATGACTAGGATCCCAATAACAGAAAAAAGGATAGAGAGTCTGTTAGTGGAAGAAGGAGAGAACATCACAAAGGCACCATAGAAACTGCTGACTTTGAGGACGGAGGAGAACGCCTTGATGTAGTTTCAAGATGAGGTACACTCTCAAAGCAGGAGGCAAGACTCCCCCAACAGTGAGCAGAAGAAATGTAGTCTACCAACACACTGATTTTAGATCTGTAAACATCACTCAATTTTTTAACCTTCAGGGTGATAATAAATGGTGGTGTTTTAACCTATTAAATTTTATAACTGTTAGAACAGCATTGTTACAGAAAGGTTGAATGAAGCTATATTTTTAAATCATCTTCTTCTAAAGGGCTCTAACAAAATGCTAAAATTTGTCCTATTACACACCACAAGAATAAAGAGATTGTTTTTCATTTTTTATTTAATTTCTAGTGGTGAAATTTTCTTCAAATTAAATGGTAGAAAATTCTTGGAAGGCAACAGTATTGAACTTTCAATTAAAAACACGACTTTCACAAAGCAGAGGGTGAAAAACAATTCTCAATGTTTTAATTTTTTTCACAAAATTTCTGTCAATTTTTCTCAATATAATTTAGTCATAAAGACTACTTTTTCTGCATTCAATTTTATTTTATATTTTAAGTTAATATACACAAGAATCATAAAGCTACTACACTGAGATTACAATTAAATTTGTTTTAATGTTGTGAAATATGCATTTCAGTCATTTCCTTTCATTAAAACACCTGCTCCAGAAAACAAGAGCTCCAAACTGAAAGAGATCGTGTTGAAAAGGGGATATAGCTTGCATTTAAACCTTAAAATGCTGGCTTTCATTTTTAAAATAGCAGTACTTTGTGCATTTTTTCCCATTTTTCTTTTATCAAGAGCCAAGTTTCTCAATTGAAAATAATGCCTTTCAGATACTTGTATTTATTTTTAATATAGCAATGCATTTTTTGAAGATATAATTAAATGACAGTCAACCAAGTACTTTACTTGTTGGATTTTCAATTTCAAGAAAGGAAAGGTAGAAATTAACTACCTTTTTGCTGAGAGTTTTGCTTTGGACCATGCCAAAAATAAAACTCTCAGTCAGAAGTTTATCTGATTCTTCAGAAAATAAACTGTCTCTTAGTGAGCTTGAAATGCATTTAACTTCTGTAAAATTTTGCTCAAAAAAATGCTTTTAAAGATACTTTGGACTTGACAATGTCTACTAGGACAAAGAAAAAAAATGAACACCAGAGATTCATTAACAAATGAAAGGGAATTCCAACTTTCCAGAGTTTATGAAATAAAGAATGCCTGGACTTCCAGTAGAGAGTTGTTCTAAGTTCATAAACATATGTTCTGATTAATATATACTCACAGACTTGTTTTCAAAATTAAAACATGTAAAGTTTCAGATAACAATACTGAAATTTAGAATGAAATGATTTGTTATAAACAATACATTAACCATTAGTAGCAACTGAAAAATAGAAAAAGTTTTATGAGATAATTTCACGTTTCATTGCCGTCTAATGGACAGATTCCTAACAGTAAACAAAACACAGCTAGAAAGGCTTATCTTCAACAGACATATACATTTAACAGTGTTTTTGCTTTGAGGGCAATGACTGAAACAAAAGGGTGATTTTCATACCTCAAATGTTATCATACTAATAAAAGCAACTGAAAAAAAAAAAGAACCTAAGCATATTTGGTAGACAGAGGGAAAAGAGAAAAACAGAAATTAATGAGTGTGTACCAAATTGGATAAAGCAGAAAACTATAAGTTAATTAGTAGGAAAATACAATCTTCAACTCAATTCCCAGCAACAAAATCTGTGGACGTTCTGAAGCCATCTCTGTCTCCGATGTTAGTGCTGTATTTAATATTTTCATTTTGTATTGAAATGTATGGTTGTTTGACTCTTCTCAGACTCTAAGCCTGGTACATTGACTCTCAGAGCAGATGCTGATGCTGTCCTGACTCTCAGACAACAGTAATGATGAACATACCACATGTTTTGTCTTCTCTCCATTTTAAACATGAGCTATCTAACATCACCATGCAGAATTAAGGATGGGGGGTGTATATTTCTCTACATTTTGAATATTTAGCTAGTCCTCCACCCCTAATTTTTTTCTTTTCTCATTTAACCAAATCAGTACTGTTGTATAGAGTCGAGGATCCTTTTAACTTGATTTTTTTTTATTTATATCTACAGTTTATCTTTCACATACCTGAGAGGTAGGAGACTGTGGCTTACTTCTCTCTGGAGACTCATGACAAGCACTAAGAAACTGTTTTAGCTAAAAGTCATTTATGTTCTACTTGGGTTCATAAAGCATGCACGTAGATAAAAGTCCAGCCTAGCTTTTCTGGTTTCATTTTGATTCTCTTCTTTTTTGGTTGGATCCTACTCCTTGCTGCCTGAACAGTCATGTTAATCACTCATGGAGAGTCTGTCTCGGATTACGTCAAATGCGAAGGCACAAAAAATGTTACTCAGGCACCTTAGTATCAGTTTTTACAATGTTAGAACCATAAAAAGCAGCTAAAGCTCTTCCAATGTTGTCCTCATGCTGCCATCACTGTGGATCCTAGGGACATTAGGAGTGGCTATTGCTTAAATGAGAGCAGTTGTCTGTGACAGTGAGGTGTGCCCAGAAATAAGATGAAACATTTTATGGGAACTGGATTGCTCCCCTCCCATGTTCTAATTAATCTTCTATTTAAACCTTAAATTTGTCAGAATCCCAAAGATATACTTGGAGTCACTGGATTCCTTTATCTGTCCCTGTTTCCAGTGTGTCACATTGACTAACATTTCTTTTCTTGGTGTGTTGAGAATAGAAAAAGATAGTTTAAATCTATTCTATTGTGGTTCTTGGATTCAGATCTCTGGCATTTTAAAACTTCAGTAGCTGGCTCAGTTTATATAGCGAGACATTGACTTGTTTTGAAGTTTTGGTACTAAAAGTCATACTTATTATCCAGTGGATTTCATGTTTCACCAATTACTCGTTATTTCTCTGATAGTATACTAGTCTTGGGATACTGTCTACAGGTTTTAAACACTATCAGCAGAAATAATATGGAGAAAACAGAAGCCAGGAATTGGGGGGGGGGATGTTAAGTGAAGAGGTAGACCCTGTGGCATGAATGGTGTATTGCAATAATAAAATGGATGTGTCAGAGCCCTGTCTGTTATTTGTCTTGTATGCTATTAATTGAAAATGTCAAAATTTATAGATGAGTATAACAGAAGACTATTATTATGTGGAATATTTAAAATATTCTAAAGGAAAAACATTCAGATAGGTACTGAAAAAATTCTAAAACCAAGAACCTAAAATCATCTAAGCACACTCTTCCCCTATATCATCCTTTCCCTCTTAGCTGTTCTTTTTGGAAGTCTTTTACACAAATAATCCATTCTTATGAAAACCATGTTATTTTTTATATGACTTTATTATGATAAAGATTATGTTTCAAGATTCATAATGTCTAAATCTGCTTAATACATAAAATAAACCTACGAACTCAATTGTTAACATTACCGTAAGCAATGCGATGCTCTAGGAACCTACTAGGAAGTGGAAGAATAGAAGATATCATGCTAGGCACTCTGCATCCACTCCTCATGTCATTAACCCTGTCTAAAAATTGAGGGGAGATTTCAGAAATAAAACAGAACAGGCAGGACATTATCTTAAATTTCTATTCAAAATGTACACTGAGGGCAGAAAATATGAATATTTAGATACAATGAAAACTACAAGGCAGATAAATTTTAAAGGGCTCTTTAAATAATGCTAAGGATCCACAATGGGGTGTCAAATCATTCATCATTTTCTTAAGTCTTCACCCTTCCTCTCACCCAATATAGATAGAAACTTATCCTCATCACTGGCCATAAACAATGAAGAGGAAAGAAAACTTCATTCTACCACCAAGATTATATTTAGATAGAAAATATACACATAAACAAATGCTAAATACTAGTGCTAATTATGTGAAATGATAATTGCAGACCAGGAATACAGCAGGTGCTGTGCCATAGGACAGGAGGAGGGATGCGATCTTACATAGATATTTATAGACGGCATCTGTTTTAGGATATATTTCAATTTTGACCTGGAGTGGCAAGGCACTGACTTTGTAGTGGTCCAATGGGCAACCCCTTCAAGAAATGAAGAGCTTCAGTCTTGAGATAACAATGTAGTGGAAGACAGCCAGAGTTGACATTTTAATACCAGTACAATGCAAGCTATAATGCAAATTTAAATAAAATATTGGTTAGCTAAATATAATGTGGTAAACACCTGACTAAATCAATTAACTACTAAACATATTTTTGAAGATTCATGATATTAGTGGAAGAAATGAAATGGCATGCTCTTAATCCATATGGATTGAAACAGCATGCTTTTAATCAATATGGACTGAAACAGCATGCTTTTAATCAATATGGATTGGGGCACACATTTCCAAGAGTGCTTTCATTTTTATAAAGAGTTTTGGGGTTTTGAATTCTGAAAGTACTGAAAACTGATGTATACTAATCAATAGAAATGAATAGAAATGTTAGATAACTTTAGCTAAAAGTTTGAAAAACCTCAAATAGTACTTTATTCACTGTGGACTGTTATTCATCCCAATGACAGTAAATAGAACTCATTCTAGCCTAGGATTATGCTAGGATCAACATGAAAATTAATCAAACTTTCTTGATTAATCAAAATTACATATTATCACGCTGATTGCAATCACCTATCAAAGGAATCATTTCCCGCAGTAATTTGTACAAAACGTAATTAGCACCAATGAACCAAAAGCTGGAAGTCTGTGTATCTAAAAAGAGTTAGTTGAGAATTCCACATCACCCCTCCCTGATAAAAACAAATAAACAGATGTGCCTAGTGCATACACTCTAGTTCTTTATCACCCTACAATGTAAACCACAGAACTCTTTAATCAAACCAAACAGTTCATAATTACTTTGGATATTGTGCAATAATGTTTTTGCTGAAAGAAACCACGCGCCTTGTCATGACATCTGAAACTGTTAAATTAAAAAAAAGAGTTTCATAATTTTTGTATGGCTTTAATTTTATGCTGCTTTTACCCCATTAAAATAGATTGAATAATGGCAATAATCATATATTTAAAGTGATTGAAAGGAAGAGGTTATTTTTACTCTGAATAATTCTTAAAAACAAAATTCAACACAGATAAGAGCTACACCGGATTCCTTTAGCTCGATTGTTAGATTTAATTCACCAGAGTTTAGTGATTATTCTATGAGTTAAATTTTTTAAGAATGCAATGCAGTGCTATAGAAACCACTCTTGGCCATCTAGAAGCAGTAAAACATAAACTACCATCAGCTAATTTTATGATTATTGTCACAAAATGATACCTCTTTGGCCCACAATTTATAAAAATACATACATGAATTTCTAAATTTTATAATCATTAAATGACTTTATAACTCATGATATAAAATTGAAAATAGTGATTTGTATTACTACCTAAACTCTTTAAAATTAAATATATGAATTTGCTTAAGATCCTTTCCTCAGCCTATCATCTCTGCCTCACTTTGTTTATTTCTTCCGAGATTAGTCTAGCCCTTGTCTCCGTACAATGAATGCACCCCTGCAAAAACAGAAGAACTGAAACTGAATAACGAGTCCAACACTTAACAGACTACAATCTGTCTTGGCTGGGGCGGGGGGTGGAGGCAGGTGTTTGGTGGCTGACATGTGGAACAGACGGAAACTGGAGAGAAATGAGAGGTGATGAATTAAAAGAAAGCTTATGTTCTGTCCTTTGTGTTGTACTGTACTTTGGGACAAATTATGGTGTGTTACTTCCCTAGGAAAATCATCTCCCGTTTTGATGGTAGGGGAAGAATACTACTGGGGCAACATGAAAGAATTTTTAAAAATATTTTATTTATTTTTCTAATTTTATGTCTATGAGTGTATTGCCTGCATGTATGTGAGTGCACCCATGTCATGCAATTCCACGGAAGTCAGAAGAGGGCTTCAAATTCCCCTGGAACTGGAGTTAAGGACGGTTTGTAGCCGCCATGTGGGTGCTGGGAATCGAACCAACGTCCCCTGCAAGAGCAATCTATGCTCTTAACAACTGAGCCATCTCTCCAGCCTCCGAAAGAATTTCTTAAAAAGGGGTTAAGTGGTTAAAGAATGTTACCTCTCCCTCCCTCCAGACATGTCTCTACATTCTACTTTCTAGGATCTCTAGACTGATAGTCTAGTGTTTAACAGGTGGGATTATTCAGTGAAAATTTCACCCCCACCTTTCTCTCTCTTCATATGATTTATCTGGTTTTGGGTTCTTATTATCTGACTACACACACACACACACATGTGTGTGTGCATATATATTACATATGTATGTATATATATATATAAAACTGCATAATAATCTCAGTTGCTTCCCTTATAAGAAATGAAAGGAAAACTATATTCTTAATTATATTGATTTATGTTCATACAAATGATTATAGCTATTATTTTTGGCAATGTTAATTTACTTTATTATTAGGAATGTAGACCAGCTCTTAGGTTAGATAACTCTCATAAAAGAAATTAGGTATTTACAGTCTACAGATATCCACAGCTGTCAGATTGTGTAAATGAAGTGTCATGTGTAAGACTGGAGATGTACAATCACTATGGAGTAAATAATATAAAAGACTTTCCTAACAAAGGTAGGAAAGTTTCAACAAACAAAGGTTAGATCAGCTAAACTGAAAAAATAAAGCGGAAATTTCTGAGTGGTTAAGAGCCAATGTAAAGAACTAAGCAAAAAAGAAAGACAACAATGTCAAGAAGACATAAAATGACAGTTTATTTGTCACATGAAGCTCTGATCTTATATTAACCATGGCCAGTGCAGAAAAGCGTGAGGAGGCAAATACTGGGAAATAAAACTACAAAAGTACACAGGAAGATGTGTGATTATAGCATGCTAAATGTAATATTGGTGACTGTGACCCTGATCTTATAAAGCAATATTTGTGTATCTAATTAGTTAGGTGGTATTTCTGCATTTTATAAAATTAACACAGAGAGGATATTGTTAAATGGGAGTTATAGTGATTTACACAGTGTCCAATGAAAGACTGGATAACAACAGAAATGACATTGATGGAGAAAGTAATGTGCAAGTGTGATTAGACTTTAAGAACTGAGGAGGGATCTATATTAAATATCAAATTCTATTGCCTAACATTGTATTTAGGAAACACAGCATTACAAATAAAAAGTGGAGAACTAATAAATTGGGTTTTCCAAGTGGAACATTCAAAAATGTTTGTCATTCTCTTTCAGCTAATTTCCATATCTTCTTACCTTCCTATGTCATCCTACAAACAAAAGTGAAACCTACTCCTGTGTGTGTGTGTGTGTGTGTGTGTGTGTGTGTATTTTTGTTTGTTTTTGCATTTGCTTTGAGACAGGGTCTCCTGTAGCCCCAACTGGCCTCAATCTCACAGAAATCTGCCAGCCTCTGCCTCTAGTGCTGAGATTAAAGTTGTGTGTCACCGATGCCCAGCCTGAAGTTTAGTCTTTAGTTTGAAATTCCTAGTAATTCAACTTCTATTGTTTTATTCATGTCCTGTTACACATTTGCCTTAGATACTCTCTCCTCTCTCCTCTCTCTCTCTCTCTCTCTCTCTCT
>NW_008351640.1:1421066-1427276 GCF_000622305.1 Nannospalax galili | reverse complement strand
ATATTCAATTATCTGAAGAAATTGATTTAAGATAAAAACTACTCCTTGGGAAATATAGATCTATTTAACCTAGATTTTTTATATAAACATGATAAGAGAAATGGTATTGAATCCAGACTTTAAGCCTCACTGGGAAAAGACATTCATGGATTTTAATACCATGATTGAAACTCTAACTATATATCTTCTTATTTGAAATACAGTTTGCCAATTGATTGAATAAAATGAAAGTATTAACATGCTAAGAATGGGAGATAGAGGGATGACTCAGCAGTTAACAGTATTTACTTGCTGTTACAGAGGACCTGGGTTCAGTTCACAGTACTCAAAGTGTAGCAAACAACCATCGACAACTCCAGATCCAGGGAATTCAGTGCGTTCTTCTGGCCTCTAAGGTAACTGCACGCAGAAGGTCCACTTAACATATATGCAGGCAGTACACTATACACATAAAATTAAATAAAATCTTTTAATTTAAATATGTAATACATGAAGTTTGCAAAAGAAATAATTAGAGCTAGCCATAAAGTAAAGCAAAATGCTCATAGACAATTTTTAAAGTATCACATATTTTATTTACTTTAATTGAATTATTTATGCTTCTGAGTTACATTTAGAAATATTTGTTATTTTGGACATAATCAGCAAAGGTAGAAAACAATCTAGAAGACTTCTGTAATTTTTGTAATGAATTGACACTTTTATTATATAAAATTTATGACATTCCAATTAACTTGTTATAACAGTTATTAAAGGTATAAATTTTGAATTTTCTTCCTTTACATATATTCTGAAAAATTGTTAGATATTTATAAAATGATATTTTGAATTTTTCAAATATTCTTGGAACTGTCTTTGACTTTCTTTAGCTTATCATTTTCCAAGTTGTGAAACAAAGACATCACAATCAAAATAACAACCTAAGGAGCACAAAATGAAATGTACTACATTCTGGCAAAGTTACTTGATTGACTATTCAGATTTACTAAATAGACTTAGAATGCATTTAAATGAAATTTTCTGTGAAACCAGCACATTTTTATCAACATATAAGAGTAAAAATATGTAAACAATAACAATCTTAGTTTAAATATTTTTGAATAGTGAAATTTCTGTAATTTACTGACACCTATCATATGTCCTAGATTTTGAAGGGCAGAAAGAAAAACTTGACATCTATCCCAGTGCTTTCTTTGAGATTATTTTAGGAAGAATCGAAGTAAAACAGTATTATGAATTCCTATTTCCTTAATTCCTGTTGATACTTCAATTTACAATCTATGGAATGAAAACAGCTGTCTCATTGATATATGTGTGAGTTGTACACATGAAGAAAATTATAGAGCAGGCTTTCAACCTTTAAATGAGATATAAAATGCAAAATTATAAAATGTACATTTCTTATTACTGGGTCTAGTAAAACATTAAGTTAATCTTTCAATCTGCTTTCTTTACCGTGTTAGCCTATATTTTCAATTCCAGGTTCTAATTCCCAAGTTTACACCATGATTTCAAGCAGCTCTAACAGCCACCTTCAGAGAACTTCTGGGGGCTGGAGAGATAGTTCAAATTTTAAGAGCACTGGATGCTCTTACAAGGGACCCTGGTTTGATTCACAGCACCCACATGGAGGCTAACAACGTCCATAACTCTAGTTCAAGAGGAATCTGACCACATTTTCTGACCCCCACAGTCATTACATGAAATGGGTACACGTACATACATGCAAGCAATACACTCATATATATAAAAATAATAAAATATTTTATGAAAGTAATAAAATATTTTCAAAAATCTGATCAAACCGTAATTTGTTCAGCTCTGACAACTATATCACAGATGTCCCACAATTTCACTTCATCTTTCTGGTTTTTACAAAAATTGTAGAATATTTGACATCGATCAGAGATTTTGCTTACTGTCTTAATTCCAATAATGGTCTTGAAATTTTTTATGGCTCATCTGTTTTAGATATGGATAATGGAATATATCCATGATTCAACTGGTCTGATATCCCAGGTCCTCTCAAAATATTTGTGTTGTAACTGAGAGAATCATTTTTGTCTTCCTCTTTCCAGTATTTCTTCATATTTCTTATAGAACTACAAATATTCCAACATTTACCTTGTTCAAAGAAAAAAATGGACTTACTACTAAGAATAAGTATAATGTGTTGTTATTCTTTATCCTATTTACAGATGGAATAAAATTACAGTAAGATTCTTGCATTGTTAGAGATTGTCGTGTCCCTCCCCAGTCATTACTAATAATAAGCAACTAATGTAGCTCACACACACACAAGAACACACACAAAAACTAAGAAAGAAGATATTTTGTCTTAAGACAATGATATTCATAATATGGAGATATTTGAACTCTGCATTACACTGAAAAGAGAAGAAAAAGGAGAATTAAAACTATGTAAGCAACTACTGCCAACAGAAGCTCCCAAACATCCTGTATCTTATTCCTTAAGAGAATTACTACTGTAATGAAAACTAAAAGGTTATTTTTCTCAATTATCTTATATAAATGTACCAACAATTTTAATACACCTCATGATTGGACACAGTTTCCATTCAGATGCTTTAGCAGTCCAGTCTGACAATCATCTAATAGTCTGCATCCTGTTCTACAGGAAGAATATTTTGTTTAAATGCCTAATATGTAGCAACGACAAACTGTCATAAATTTCCATACAAACTCTTCAGGCTTCCGTATTGACTTTTAAAGAAACAAAACAAAGCAAAACAAAACAAAACTATGAATGAAAAAGCCTTAACAAAACTCATTGCCTCATAAGCAAATTTTAAAACGTTAATATTTTTTAAATAACTGAAACATAGTTCAACTGCCACATCACCTATTTGCAGCACAAATAGATATCTACAACAATCTCACAGCAAGGAATTCTGGGGGAAAAAAACAATTAAAGTTTAAGGACTTTTGTGCAGCAATTTTTTCCAGATAAAACCTTTCAAATTGGAGAGAAGCTGGATGAACATCAGGGTATTCTAAAGGAAGATAAACAAGAGAATGTCTAAGGGAAGGTAAACAACAGGAAAGCAAGCAGCAGGATGGGTTTTGAGGAGGTGAAACATTCCAATCTACAGAGTGGCTCCTTATGATCAGGAAGTAAGCAATTCAGTAGCTTTAGGAAATCCCTGACATTGACTAGGTTCTTCCCTCACTCCCAAGCATATATAAACCCAAGTACTACAGAGAGATGCTCTCAGACAAGTAATTCAATGAGTATGAAACAGTCTACCTGAGTTCCTTTTAAAAGTAGAAACCATCTGAGCTACGTGATCTATGAGGGTCAGACCAACTGAGCCTATTGCAGGATATTCTCCAATATTTTGAGCTGCCTGAAAGAGAAATTACACTGAAAAGCTCCCTAAATTCACAAAAGAGAATTGAATGTGAATTTTGTCACTAGCCACCAAAAAGGATGTTTTTGAAAGAAGAAATGGAAAACTTGAATGTGAGTTCAGGCACATTTTTTTCCTAAGAATTTTGTTGGGCATAAAGAATATATCCAACAGAGTCATAATGATGTAAACAATATACTTGAAACTGAGTTTCAAACCAAGTATATTAGGTCCATTCAGTTCTTCAAATAGATGGTTCTAAATGTTTTACGTGAGTGACATATAAAATGCCTTAATGTTTTCTGAACAGCATTCTGTCCCGCAGTCTCAAAAACTACTATTGTGCATCGTCCCATTGTTCTGCTCAACAGTTTAAAATGGGAAACAATTCCAATGGTGCAGCCTGTTAATGAGAGTGAATGAGGTTTTAAAGTGCTGACAATTTTGGCCAATAATCTCTGACAGAGAAATCTATGAAAATCATAACTCAGTGTGCTTGTTGATATGGTTGCCTATAGTACTGGTTGTGTGCATCATCTTAGATAAAAGAACGCTGTCAGTAAATTCCCAGAATAAGGTACTTAGACAATGTAATTGAGTTTGTGTGTCACAGAATGAGATCTCCAGTCATCCTGTTGAATCCATGGAAGATTGGGTTCAGGATCCTCACAAACACTATAATCAATAATGCTCAGGTTTCTTCCATAAATTGTCAAAGAATTTGCATATAATCTATGCATCTCTACCGGTGTATTTTAAGATCATTCAGAAATATTTATAATATCTTCTGTAATGTAAATGCCATGAAAATATGTATGACAACCTATTGCTTAAGGAATAAATGAGAACAAGCATCTATGTATTTAACATGAATGTAATATCTTATTTTTTTATTTTTATTTATTTATTTATTTACATATTTATTTTTGGTCTTTTTAAGACAGGGTCCCCCTGTAGCCCCAGCTGTCCTGGAACTCACTATGTAGACCCAGGATGGCCTTGAACTCACAGGGATCCACCTGCCTCTGCCTCCCGAATGCTGGGATTAAAGGCATGTGCCACCGTGCCTGGCTTATTTTTATTTTTTAAAAAGCGTTTCATCTGAGTTTACTTGAATCCTTATATACTGAATCTACACATACAGGAAGGTGGACATATCTATGAGAAAGGAATATATAAACATGATTATTATTTATTTAAACACAGGCTGCATTGAGTCATTATTTTGGGAAATTACAACTAATAAATACATGAATCATTTAGTTATATGAGTACCAGAGCTTTCCATTTTCTTTTTCCCTACTTATTATTAGATGCACTGTATTCAAAACTATTAGAAAAATTATTCTTGATGTATATGCATTTTCATTTTCATGTTGGAATTTAATCATTCAGGATTGAAAATAAGGTAACACAGTTACAATAAGTCCAAGTTAAGTTTAAGAAATATATGTCTGAACACATATTACATTTAATCCATATTTCCTTGCTTTTTCACAGCTGAATTTCTATTTTTTTTTCAGTCCTGATAATGCACACCAATCACACCTACCAATTCGTGCCTGAAATTAAGCCATGCTTAACTGCGTGCTTAAGTACTTTAGCCTTAGCATTGTGTTTTGTTCAGAAATGGACATGACATAAATGAAAAGTAAAATTGCCAGTTATTACATGTTGTGAAAATAGTTTACCTTAAAAGACAAATTACTAATACTTTGGCATGTAAAGCCCAATGGTGATTAACCAGCTCTTTTTAATGAATTCCTAATTAATAAGGCCTCACTAGTAAAGTAACCTTTTTTAAGTTTTCTTTTCATATTTACCAATCTTTTTTGAACTTTAATATGTTTATATTTTAATTATCTTATTAATCCAGTAACAAATACATTAATATGCACAAAATGAAATAAATGACAAAGCCAGAATTTAGATGATGAACTATTTTTTTCATAAGCATGGTATTGTTTTTCTACCAAAATAGCATTTTAACAAAATGTTGTTGGGCTTACTCCAGAGAGCCCTGTGTACTAGTGAACAATTTCATTATGTTTACAGTTATACCATGGAGTAGTCAGGTTAAGTATATTGAGTGTACTGTATATTCTGACAATATGTTCAAGAATAGAAATTGCTACTTTTCTCTCTCTGCAGATATACAAGTTGAAAGAGGTTAGAGTGGAATCTAAGCAACAGTACTAGTATGAACTAAGAAAATCATATCTGATATGTTGACACTGTGGGCAAAGTTGTTACATACAATTCAGAGATATTTCATTTGGACTGTTTCCTTTTTTTGAACCACAGATGGAACCACAGATGGAGATTCTCCTTGAGAATTGAAAACAACAGGTTTCCTTCATCAGGAACCACAGATGAAGAAGAGTCTCCCTGAGAGTTAAAGATAATAGGTTTGATTCTGCTACATGCTTTGAACTCAACCTGATACACATATTTTACTTGATTAAGCCATACATCCTCTGTTTTCTTCTGATTTAACCATTTACTTCTCAGTGAGAATTGATTGACAATACAATTGTCTCTCTACATTAACAAATATGCAAATATCCACTTGAATGAATGTTGTCCTATGTCCTTGATGTTGCAAAATGGCCTCATACACAGTTTAATTAGATAGAATACTGATCTGTATTTTATGTCACAGGTAACATTTAAAAAAAAATAATTTAAGGTGCTTCATAATAACCCCTGCTTATAGCATTCCTGTAAAGATCTGATACCCTTCTCTGAGCTGGGTTTATTGACTAATATCCAACAAATAGACTTAAAAAGAATGGGCTGATTGTCCCTGCCAATACTGTTATTAGATTCCCATTACCCT
>NW_008351640.1:1418374-1420940 GCF_000622305.1 Nannospalax galili | reverse complement strand
CCCACTGGAATTCATACATTCTGTCATTTGTGTTAAGGCCTATTTTGTCAAGATAGTGTCTCCAGATGTTCCAGATGTTCCTCAGTGCAATCATCCACTGAGTTCCAGTAGGCTTATCTAAAGTCCCTCACTTTAGGAAGATCTGTTCTTCCTCACCCCAAAGTATTTAGACACCAATAATTTTTCAGCTAAGTGTGCTGTCTATTGTCCATTTCCCAGTTCTATGCTGTTTTTTTTCTGCTTGAGTTTGCTTGGATCTTGTGTATGCTGAGAAAATTGCTAATAGTTTCATATGAGCAAGGTCCCAGAGCTTGTAGGACTCTATTTCCATATAGTCTACCAGCCGACTTTATCTTTCATCTTGCACAAAAGTCAACTTCAAATGGATCAAAAACTTCCAAAAACTGAAACTCTGAAATTTTTAGATGAAAACATTGATAGGAACCTACAATATATAGGTGTAAGAAAGGACTTTCTAAATATACTTCTAAAATTATTTTGTTTATGGAGATACAAATGGTTGTTAGCCTCCATGTGGGTGCTCGTAATCAAACCTGGGTCCTCTGCAAAAAGAAGCCAGTGCTCTTAGTCACTGAGCCATGTCTCCAGTCCCGAACATTTACTTTTTATAACATAAGCAAACTCAGTGTAAATTGTGCCCCTCTTGTGATCTGGGAAAATTAACTTAATCCCCCAAGACCTCACAAGGTACTTCACTCTTGAGGCATATGTATCCCTGCAGCCCACCTCAGGCTCTAGATTCTTTAGCACAGAATATATGTAATACTAAATATTTAATATTGCAAGCTAGTACAGGAGGAGGTGATTTGTGACAAAACAGTAGATAACTAATATACATTTTGATTCCAAAAGAAAAGTGAACTTAGAACAAAAACCTAAAATTGTGTGAATAACTACAGAATCAAGAAATTAACATGGGCTACAAGTTTTGAATAACTTATTAGACAAAGCCTGCATTGCATTTTCTTAGAAGAAATCAGGATTTTAAGAATACTAAAAATAAAAGCCCAAAAGGAAGTGAAATGTGTGCAATATTTCATGCCACATATGAATTCTGTAGTTTTATGGAAAGTATTGGATATTTCCTTCATGTGGAAGGGTCTGCCTGAGAAGATTTCTAAGTATATTGGGAAGGTAACATCTTGCTACATTAGATTATACAATAAAACTTAGAAGTCAAAGATAAATTACAGGATTATTAAAGAAGTCCATGATTTGGTGGTTTTATATATTTATATATATAATATATATATAATATAACATATATATTAGATATTCTCATACACACCAGATAACCAAGAATATGAAAAATACTGAAAACTAGCTTTAGCAAAACATAAAATCCAATGTACTTCCTCAGATTATTTGATCAAAATAAAACAAAGTGTATAAATATTACCTGATAAGACCAAAGGAACATGGAAAAGGATCCCTCATCTGTGTGTGTTGGCATGTTCCTTTAGTTCTAGCACTTCCTAAGAGTTATAGGCAAGAGAACCTCTTTGAGTTTGAGAGCATCCTCATCTCCTGAGTGAGCCAGCCCAGGTGCACAGTCAGACCTTGTTTAAAAATAAAATAAATAAGTTCCTAGCCTGCACTCCTATCCTCAGGCCTCTTGGGGTAAGTCTATAGCGCAGCCCTCTGCGACTTGACTCCCCAAGCCACATTCATCCTTCCATCTCCCCCGCTGTTCGCTACTTGCAGTTTGGGACCTGTGCCATTCCTAGTCTTGGGGCCCCAGACACCTGGGGAACCAATACTTCTTCCTGACTCTTCTCACCCAGACCAACTTAGTGCCTTTCTTGGGCCCCAAGGGCACCGCTTCTGGACCTGGCCCCACCCTCACCACCCTCTACTTCCCTGGTCCTGCAACACCTGCCAGCCTCTTGCTGGGGCTGACAGCCTCTTTCTGGGGCTCTGAGGCTTATCTTTCCTCTCCCTGATCCTTTGCATGCAGTACAACCCATCTACCCAATCAACTCCCTGGGAAATCTTGGGGCTTCTTCCCACCCCATCTGCCTTTGCACCCCTGCGTGGCACGGCAACTGCCAGGGTCTCAGGTTAGTCCAACACCCAAGTTCCTGAGGCCAAAAGCATTCTTAGAAGATTCCAGACCTAAGGAGAAAGCCTGAAAACTTCTGACCCACATTGGAATTGGGCCACCGCGGAACTCCTGAAAACAAAATCAATCCGGCCACGACAACATAAAATTAAAAGGGAGAACCAGAAAATTAGACGAACCAGCTCTTCATATCCAAAAAGTAAATCACAAAGACACATAAAGTTCAAAAAAAGAAGCAGAACTAAACTTGAAGGCCCGAGTATCACACAAGAGTCAGAAACTACAAAAGAAATTCACATGTCAAAATCACAGAGAAAAAAGAATAACATGAAAAACCAAAATAACATATCCCCACCAAATACCAATAGTCCTCTAGAGTAGTACAATGAGAACCCCCTAGAGATAATGCAGGACATGGAACTCAAAAGAACAATTATAAACATGAAAAAAGAATTCAGTGAATTTAAAGAACACACAAAGAAA
>NW_008351640.1:1416581-1417013 GCF_000622305.1 Nannospalax galili | reverse complement strand
TAAGGCTCAAAATCAACACCCGAAGAAGCCCTAATCACCACATGAACACATGGAGATTAAACAACACACTCCTGAATGATGAATGGGTCAAAAGAGAAATTAAGAATAAAAGTATTCCTGGAATTAAATGAAAAGGACAATACAACACAACAAAACCTCTGGGACATGCTGAAAGCGGGTCTTAGAGGGAAGTTTATAGCTTTAAGTGCCTACATCAAAAAATCGGAAAGAACACAAATAAATGACTTAACACAGCAACTCAACACACTTGAAAAGCAACAGCAAACAAAACCCAAACCCTGCAGACAAGAAGAAATAACAAATATCAGGGCAGAAAACAATGAAATTGAAACAAAGAAAACAATACAAAGACTCAACAAACCCAACAGCTGGTTCTTTGAAAAGATAAACAAGATTGACAGACCGCTAGCC
>NW_008351640.1:1414743-1415424 GCF_000622305.1 Nannospalax galili | reverse complement strand
GAAAAGAATCCCAAGACAATGGCATGGACCAGATCTTCAACAGAATGGTGGAAGAAAATTTCCCAAACTTAAAATCCCCATGACATTTTTCACAGAATTGTGAAAGCTTCATATGGAAGCACAAGAGACCCCAGATAGCCAAAACAACCCTGAGAACTAAGAGCAATGCTGGGGGGTTTCTAAACCAGATTTAAAGCTCTACTACAGAGCTGTAGTCATAAAAACAATATGGTACTGGCACAAAAATAGACCCATAGGCCAATGGAACAAAATTGAATACCCAAATATGAGTAATCACAATTTTAGCCACCTGATGTTTGACAAAGGGGCCAAGAACATTAACTGGAGGAAAGAGAGCATGTTCAGCAAATGGTGCTCACAAAACTGGATCTCCACTTGTAGAAGAATGAAACTAAACCCCTAACTTTCACCCTGCACGAAAGTCAATTCCAAATGGCTCAAAGACCTCAATGAAAGCATGTAACTCTGAAACTCTTAGAAGAAAACAATGGGAAAAACCTACAATATATAGGTGTAGGAAAGGACTTTCTAAACCGGACACCAATAGCCCAGGTAAAAAGGGCAAGAATTAACAAGTGGGACCTCATTAAACTAAAAAGCTTCTGTACATCAAAGGAGACAACCAAGGAAGCAAACAGAAAACCCACAGAATATATAACG
>NW_008351640.1:1403648-1414510 GCF_000622305.1 Nannospalax galili | reverse complement strand
CAAATGAACCTACCATTTGACCCAGTTATACCACTCCTTGGCATATACCCAAAGAACTCATCCTATTGCAGAGACACTTGTACTTCCATGTTTGTTGCTGCTCTTTTCACAATCGTTAAGAGATGGAATCAACCTAGGTGTCCCTGAATTGATGAGTGGATAATGAAATTGTGGTTCATATATATGATGGAGTTTTACTCAGCAGTAAAGAAAGATGAAATCATGAAATTTGCAGGTAAATGGATGGAACTAGAAACTGTTATACTAAGTGAAGTAACACAATCTTAGAAAAAAAATCGACATATGTTCTCCCTCATATGTGGATCCTAGGATCAGACTCTGATAAATAAGTATGCAAACAGACATAACTGCAGGAACCAGGACAAGGGTAAGGAAACAGTGAGGTAAAGGAAAAGAAATAACCTGAAGGAGAAGAATAGTAGGTAACAGGCCTTAATAAGGGAGATATGGATAAAAATTGGGTTAGTTTAAGGGAGGGGGGAAGGAAGGGTATATGAGGAACTTAGGGGATAAGGAGAAAGAAGAAGCTCAACAGAGGTAGGATCATAGGAGCAAGGGTATTAGTAAGGAAGAAAGGGGGGGAAGTAGGGGCACCTTAAGTTGTAAAACCATGATATAGGGGCGAGACGATATATAAGAGAAACAATGCCTTGTTAGTCATGAAAACCAGAGGGAACCATATTATCCCTACAATCTACTGACAAATTATACTTAACAGATCGTTTAAGGCCATACAGTTGGCCCAGATAAGCTTTATCTGAGAACAACTGGTCATTACCCAAGATTTATCTGCAGGACACACAGTAATTAAAAATGCCAGAATGGTGGAACTAACCTTCTTGGATGTTTAACAGACATACCTTGAGATCTATACTAATTGGGTCAGAGGGATACAAAAGACACTTTTGGCTCCCTGCCCTCCTAGGTCGATTAGTTCCCAGGGACCATGAGTATCTCACAAAATATCCTGTAATGGTGGTGGGTTATCTGACCTCTTGATCAAGGAGTCCAAGGAGACCCCACCAGATGGACTTGAGCCAGTGTTCAGTCTATAAAGAGGAGGGTCAACACGGAGGAATCATTTCCTCCATGCTTCCAAGAGAAGCCAACAATGGTCGAGCAGGACCTTTGACTTATCTTTACGTAGATGGAACTGGTAAAAGAAAGGAGCCAGGGGCTCCTCCCAAGCCCATGGGACCCCTGATGAACAGATCCTCAAACAATTTCAAGAGTAAAAACAAATCAGTTTATCTGGTCCAATGGTATGTCCTTAAACACCCAAAACGGAAGTATAACCAAATATTAAAGGGGCCAATATAATTTTATAAGAGCATGCATATATATAACTAAAAGTTACTTGAAAAACAGGAAAGCCAGCCAGGCGACACCTTCAGTCGAGATGTTGGCCAGGTTAGATATAGTCTCTTCCAGACAGTAACCCAACATACTACTGGAAAAATGAACAGCAGACCCCAATTCTATCCAAAGGAATATTGACAATGGATTGTCGTAGCTGAGGAACAGCTGATCCTCCTGGAACAGGGACCTCTGGCTGGCTAGATTTACCAAAAGGGCAGATAGGGGGGAATGGATGGGGGTTATGACAGCACAGTGGACAGTGGCAGGGATAGCAGAGTATGGAGGCTCTAGTGGAAGAGGAAGGCTGTCTACCTGATAAGTTTGTACTCATGCTCAGATGTCAGAACAATTTGTGGGAGTCAGTTCTTTCCTTCCAACATGTGGTTCTGAGGATTGGATTGAACTCAGGTTGTCAGACTTGGTGTCAAGTGCCTTTACCTGCTGAGCCATCTCATTGGCCCCATAACACCTTTTTAAAAAGATACAGTTGCCAGGCTGGTGGCGCACACCTTTAATCCCAGCAGTGGGGAGACAGAGACAGGCAGATCCCTGTGAGTTCAAGGCCAGCCTGGTCTACATACTGAGTTCCAGGACAACTGGGGCTACAGGGAGACCCTGTCTCAGAAATTGTAATGAAATGCTTCTTTTAATTAAAAAATAAATAAATAAAATAAAATAAACAAATAAAGATATCTCAGTATATTCAATATCAGAAAATGATGTTTGCAAGGGAAGTAAGCTTGTACATCCTTAGGTTCCTTATTTAAGCACTTAGAAGTCAGGAAATTAAAAAAACAGTGTTATCAAGAAATATGAACAAGGGGCTAGAGAGATGCTTCAGTAGACAAGAGCACTGACTGCTCCTGCAGAGAACCAAGGTTCAATCCCAGCACCCTCATGGAGGCTAACAACCATCTGTAACTCCAAGTCTAGGGATACAAAGCCAATTCTGACCCCCACAGGCATTGCATGACATGGGTGAACCTGCCTACATGCAGACAATACACTCATACACATAAAAATAATAAATAACTTATAAAGAAGTATTAAGAGAACTCCAAAATAAATAAGTACTTCTTTGTTTGAGACTTGTAAGGGTTTTTAAACAAAATAATTGTTTGAGAATTTCATACATGAATATAATGTTTTGAAGAAATTCATAACACATTCATTTCCTTACAATTACTCCTATACTCCTTAATAAGTTTTCTCTATCAACTTCATGTAACCTTTTATAAACCAGTACGTCTACTTAGTCCACCACCCTCAAGTTGTATCAAAAGACTAACCAATTAAGAAATACAGTACTGGAAATAATTGGCACTCTCCCTCTGCCTGCAGTCATCAGTTTTTAACAGCTCTTCAGCTAGGTATGGGGCTTCATGAGCCCTTCCCCAGTCCATGCCTGGATTTTATCAGACTTGATCTTGTACAGATCCTGTATGTGCAGTCACTGTGAATTCATGTGTGCAGCAGCTCTGTCATGTCTGGAAATCATTGTGTTGAAGCATTATTTCATTATCTTTGCTAATTGGGTATGTTATTAAACTGTGGCCTAAATAATTACTTTATACACATAGATTAGTAGATGAAACTTTCACCCTTCATCAGAGATGCTTCCTTTCAGTAGAGATTGTCAGATTTCTGTGTACTGGAATGAGCATACCCATACAATGATTTTGTGAAATAACAGACAGTTCTTTTAAAAATTAAATATGTAGGGCTATGGAGAGACATTAAGAACACTGACTGCTCTTGGAAGGAACTAGTGCCCAGTTCCCAGCAGTGACATGGTACACAAAAACTGTCTGTAACTCCAGTTCCAGAGAATATGACATGTTCTTCAGGATTCCATGGGTGTTGCATGCACATAGCACACTACATACATGCAGGTAAAAAGTACATTTAAAAGAAAAATACACTTAAAAATTAAAATGCAAGTAAATATTGCTTTGATTAAATGGGAATGAGATGACAGAGAAGTTGAAGATTCCTTTGGATCCCAGAATATGATAAAAATACTGACACATAGAAAATTTCTCAGCTGCAAATGCTTTTACACAGTTCATGAAAAGGAATGTAGACTTAGACCTTAGACCCAAGACCAGGCAAGACAAAGCAGAGCAAAGAGAAGTTTCATTCTCCAGCATTAAAATTAACGCCATTAGTTTCTGTACCCAGCGAACTACATTTCAAAATTTCCACAGACCAGTAATCCAACTTCATCTCTGGGATAACTATGTTTATTATTATCATTACTATTATTATTTGTAGTAGTAGTAGTAGCTGCAGCAGCAGCAGCAGCAGCAGCAGCAGCAGCAGTAGTAGTAGTAGTAGTAGTAGTAGTAGTAGTAGTAGTAGTACCAGCAGTAATATTCTGATGCTTTGACAGCTAGAGCCTTGCTGGAGCCTGGAGGAACTTGCCATCCTAAAGTTAGCTAATTACTAGAGTTAAAAAGAGCTCCTCACTGAGCGTACTTCTTAAATGCAAATCAAAAACTTATAGCCCAAGTAAGTCCCAAAAGCCCTCGTTCTGATAACTCTTACACTCTGGGTCATTATCCTCAGACTAATAAGTCCTTAATTTAGACAGCAAGTTAATCATTCAAATAAGCAAATTTTATTTCTGTACACCCTACTTCACCTCTTCCCACAGAAACCACAATTACAGATTTAGCCCTCCAGTTCCATTGAACTGTCTGTCTCCTGACAGGCCCTTGTGCTTAACTTGTGACAATTATGGCACACTTACTTACTCTGGGGAAGTGTTAGTTTAGTATTTTTTTATTGAGCTTTTGTACATTTCATACAACATTTCCTAAAGAAATTAGGATCCCCTCCCCCATCCATGCTCCCACACCCCACACCCAACTCTGGGCCTCATGTATTCTGCCATATATGTTAAGTCCCTTTCTATCAATCATTTTACCCAGATGTTCTGTGTTGTAATTTTTTTCATGAGTCTCATTTCTTTTGATGTTTCTTTTTTTAACAATTCTGATTTAAACAAATCCTAATATAATCCAAACTGTCCTCAATTTTAATTGATGTGTCTACAACATTTGTCTTATGCATGCTTATCCACTGAAGATTATATTTTTATGGATAAGATAATTGTGCAATGTTTGATCTTAAGTGAAGTTTAAAGGTGAAATGATACTGTACATGAAAAGTTGTACTTAAGAAACTACTGTTGGGAGCCTCATTTATACTTAGGTTTGATTTAGAAGATTAAATTGAAAGTTATGAGCTGATCTTATGATGAAATGAGACTTTGGGGGAACTTAGGATATAATTTTATGTTGTATATATGTTGAAAATATCATTTCAGTTTAGAAGGAAGACTGATGTAGACTATAAAATAACCCCATTTCATTTTGTTACTAAAGCTCTGGATCAGAATTATGGCTCCATGAGGCCCCCAAACTGAATTCAGTAACCTGTTATCTCAAGCATTCATTCAGAGACAGGTTGGTAAAGCAAAAGGAATTCATTTACTATGGCCATACTGGGAAACAACAAGGTCACTAATGTCCCAAGACCTGTGTTCAAACTACTAACAAGAACTTCATTATTTTATGAGGATAGATGAAAAGAACTGCAGCAAATACATATAATCAAATAGATATAGTCAATCTGAGTTGTGGTTGAACATTATTTCAGATCTGGTTTTACAAGATTGTGATTGTATGAAGAAATCATTTTTGCTTGATGGAAATTATTTGGTCCCTCTAATGATATGATTGCTATTTCCTAGATATGGGTAGCCTGAAACCCCAATCTGGAGTAAAGCCTATGAAATTAATGGTATTTCAGATTAGCTAATAGAGAATTAAAGAGAATACTCCAGAGGAACAAATAAAGATGATCAGGACACTGACTGAGGCCTCCGTATGGAGAACCGAAGGAATAAGTCAAAGGTACAGATTGATCCACACTTCAAAAACTTTGTGACGTTATCACTGGAACAATGAAAAAATAAAATTTTTCTCCTTCAAGGAAAAAAATACTTGGAATATTGCTTTCCATGGAACAATAGATGACGTATGCAAATTTGCATTAGCCTCCTTTTTCATTGCATGTTACCTTAGCATCAGGAGTTATGTATTGAGATTAAATGAGAATTAATGAGAAATAAGTGACTGACTTAAACCTGAATTCATATTCATGTTCTCGCAATTTTCTTTCACATTTAAAACTATATTCCCCAATTTTGTTCTCTACAACTTGAAATTTTATTGCTGTTTTATAAATTTTAAGTATTAAGTTGAGACTTAGGGAACCCAGGTTTGAAAAGAAAACAGGTATGATTTGAGTAATATTTTATTATTTTTCCTAAGACAAGTAAATTTTAACAAATTTTTCTAAAAGTAATTTGAAGCACGTTAAGGGGGAATGTAGGAATAAGAAATCAAAGATCAAAGGATTTACCAACATAGGAGTCACCTTTGGTGGAATAATGAAGGTTTCCTTTAGCTCTTTTTTTTTTTTTTAATTTTAATGAGTTTATTGGGCTTACTAACAGAGCAGAGAGTTGAAGTAGGGTGGGGGTTTATTTAGAGAAAAGTGGGTGCCCTTCACCCCTATTTACATCTGTGCTGGGAAGTCCACACTCAAATATAGATCCTGAGACTTCCCAACAGCCACACAAAATAGCAAGAGAGGTGCTTCATGGCTTCTCACTTATATATATTTAGCCCCTCTCCCACATGCAGCTAAGGTCACCTGATTGGGTGGGAGGGGTAACTGACTTCTGCATCAACTTCTTGATGAGAGTGGGAAGGAAGTGTAACTATAGCTTGCCAGCACAGTGGTTGGAGGACACGTCCGGGTAACACTCCACCCTGTTTCCAGCTCTTACATTCTTTCTGCCAACCTCTTCCACAAAAGTCCCTGAACCTTAGAGGGGGTGATAAGTGTGGGATGATCTTTCTCCCATTGTGTAAAGGCACTGAAATTTCGGGTCTCTGCATTGTCTGTTTTCCATTGCCTGTTGGCCCATTTTCGTGGTAGTCAATCTACTATAAAAACACAAACAGCAAGAAGCAAGAACATATAAACAGTGGCTGCTATAATAACTTAACTTATGGGCATAAACACAAATGCTTGGTGTATCACATCCATTTAACAACAACAACAACAACAAATTGTTTTGGCCTCCCCACTGGGACCTATATCCTCCCCTGATCCAGGGGATTGGCCTGGTCTACAGTACCAAGTGTGTGTTCCTCCTCTAGGAGTGGGCATTATATGCAATAAAAATTTGCAGGTTTTACATACGCTAGATGCACCACTATTTCACCAGCTGGAACATCTTGTTTGGCACATTGATAGTGCAGAACTCAGGGTCTGTCTTGAGCAGAATTATAGAGGAGTGATCTCCCCCAGCCATCTGGATGTCACTTTCTGACACTATGAAAACCACCCATCCAGTGGCAGGGAATTTCTAGCTTAGTCCAAGCTTGATTTCTCACATCACTGCTCACATCATGCAGTGTCTTCAGCAATAGGGTTTTATCATCCACTTCAGTTGCATAAGCAACATTATTGGCAATGGCCTTTATAGTTTGAGGGACCTCTATGGCCCCTCTGGACAACAGTTCATGGGGGGGGGGCAACCCAGTTCTGGCACTGGGATTTTCATTTAACATATGACTTTTCTGGTAGGGCTTTCTTCCATCCCCATAGGATTCCTTTTGTGCTTAAGGTTTGTTTTTTTCTTGTTTGTTTTTTAACTGTATATCAGGAGATTTTTTTCCCCTTTGTTGTCATAGTTCTTTGTATAGTCCTCTTCCCCCCCCTTCCCTTTAACAACCCCTTTTTGCATATTTCTCCCTTGGTAACACCTTTCTCCTACTATTACTCTCTCTTGGGGGTTTCTCTTTCCCTTTACCTCCCTGGTTCCCTTCCACATTCCTGGTTCCTGCAGTTACATCAGGATATGCCCTCACATATAAGGGTTTGATGTTAGGATCCACAAATGAGGGAGAACATACGTCTTTTGTTTTTCTGAGTCTGTGTTACTGCATTCAGTAAAACAGTTTCTAGATCCATCCATTTACCTGCAGATTTCATTATTTCATTTTTCTTTACTGCTTAAGTAGAACTCCATTGTGTGAATGTACCACATTTTCATTAACCATTCCTCTGTCAGTTAAGGGCCACTTCAGTTGCTTCTATCTCTTAGCTATTGTGAAAAGAGCAACAACAGCTTTCTTTTGTTTGTACTCATTTATAATATTTAATTTTGATTTTGTAGAGTATATATTAGAAAAAAATAGGCTTTGAGTGTCAGTCTCCAACTCAGTTTCACTTTGTAATACACCATACCTTTGAATTCATTTCTATGCTTACTATTACACTATTGCTTCATTAATTGATTATATAATGAAAAAATGCATAGGACAGGATGTTGAGAAATGAAACTCTGAGAATTTGTTTTCAAGAGTATAGCAGGAAATTCCAAGGATTCCAATTTGTAATTCTTCAATTTTCTTGCAATATAAAGAAATGGAAAAAAATAAATTTAACATTTATAATCACCTCATGAATTTTTTATGATTGTTGCAACATGTAAATGATATGAGTGTTTTTGTTGAGTAATGGCATTAAGGCTAATCTTGATTGTCACCTTGACTGGATCTGGAATCAATTAAAGACAAGCCACTGGGCATATTTATGAGTGATTTTCTTGATCAGAGTCTATGAAATGGAAAGACCCACCCTTAATGTGTGCAGCACCTCCAGTGGCAGCTCAGATAAAAAGAGGTAGAAAAAGGAAGCTTTGCTTCTGAGTGCTTGCCATCACTCTGTCTGGCAAGACTATCACTCTGCGGTGCTGCAGCAATGCTTAGTCTCTGCTATCAGCATCTTCTGGCTGTGACAACTTCATTTCAAAATGTAGAATTGATGAAGGATATTAACATATGACCTCATACCATGATATTGCTAGAGGAAAAATAGGAAATGTGCATCAACTTAGGTTCGCAGGTAAGGACTTTGTGAATGAGACTCTAGGAGGACAATCACAAATAATATTCAGTGAAACTAAAACACGTCTATACAGCAAACATACCTGGAGCAAATCAATAGGCAGTCCACAGAATGGGAGAACGTCTTTGTCTTCTACTCATCAAACAAATCATTAGTGTCTAAATATACAAATAATTTAAAAAGTATTAGCGATTAAACCAATAAAAATGGGCTATGGGACTGAACAGAAAATTTCAATAGAAGAAATATAAATGGCCATGCAACATAAAAAAATCTTTCAACAGCCTTAGCCATCAGAAGAGTGCAAATTAAAACCATTTTAAGACTCCATCTCTTCCCTGTCAGAATGACCATTACTGGAAATACAAATCATAACAAATGCTGGCACAGATGTGGGGAAAGAACTTTTATGCAGTGCTGGTGGGCTTGAAAACTATGGTAGCTGCTTTGGAAATCAGTCTGGGTCATGGAACCCCACTATACTCCTTGTAATATACCTAAACAAACTTTATATCTTACTAGAGAGACACTTGCACATCTATGTTCATTGCTGCTATATACACAATAACCTGGAAATGGAATCAATCAGGATGCCCATAAATGGATGAATGTATAAGGGAAATATTGTACATAGACATGGTGGACTATTACTCAGCTATAAGTAAAAATTAAGTCATAAAATTGGCAACAATTCGGACAGAACTGGGAAAGACTAAAATGAGTAGGTGCTTCAAGACCAGAAAGATATATGCCATGTGTTATCTCCCATATGTAGAGTCTAGCTCCAAATACTACTTTGTGTATTCTTAAATTTGAGCACAAGTGGAAGCAATAAAACTAGAAAGGGGCCTCTTTTTGGAAGGGAGGGAATGTTAAGGGAAAGGGAATGTATCCTATAAATAAATCTAAAATGGATGGAATGGAGATGTAAAAACTTAAGTAGGGAGACACCTGGGAGTACTGTGGAAACCAGGGGGAGAAGGAAAGGACTAACCCAATGGAACGGATTTGTAAAACCATAGAGAGGCAATCATGAACTCACAACAAAAGTGATTACCTGCGCAAGAACTATGTAAGTTCAGGTGGGCCAAAATTTCTTCATAGGTAGGGTAGATGAGGTTCAGGCCCCACCTTTTACAGATGAGCTTTCGGAAGTGAATAATTGATGGGGGAGGGAGAATTATTTGTTTTTGAAGGTATAGCAATCTATATGGTAGATTTCCCATCCTCCAGTGATGACACATACCCATGCAGAAATTGGCAGCACTAACAGAAACTGGGAGAACACAATTTGGGATACTTGGGCAGAGTTAGATGGGGGAAATGGAATGTTAATATGAACAAAGTGCATTTTATACATATACAGAATAAAAAGCATAAAAATTAAATCAAACCTAGCTGTTTTGGGCTTCCAATAAGGACAAAGACAAATCAATTGTTCTCCAAGAATCTTTCAGGCCTTCAGCACCAGATTGAGAATGCTGAATTCAGCCTTGTGGACTGAGCAGCTACCAGGTTTTCTGTCTCTCCAGTGTGAAGAAAGCCATTGTTTGACAACCCAGCCTGCATCATGTAAACATTCTAATAAATCCCCATTTTAAAACAAATTCTTTCTGTGTGTTCTATTTCTCTGCAGAACCCTCATATGAATGGTAAAACCTTTAGGCTCTTGTGCATAGATATATTTTAAATCTTAAATTATGTCAGGTTTATTGTGTTAATTATGTACATACAAGAAGTAAACATACTATTTCTGTATTTCAAAAGATTTAAGAGTTGGAGGTAAAAGTTATGTAAGTTTATAATGCAAGCAGATTTCTTAAAAAGAGTATGCTCATATAGTATTCGTGAATCCAGTATATATGATTTAAAACTGTTTGATTGTGGCTGGAAATTTTACAGAACGCAGAATGGGCTAAAAGTACACTAATACATGAGAGTTCCTACTCTACTCCCATATCATATTTTGAAAGTTTACCTCTTGTATTCTGTACATGTTAGAAATATTGACTCAAAGAATTCTGCATATTATTAATATGATATTCTAGATATTTCTTTACAAAGCATGCCCTTACCATGCTGGATAGTACAGGATTCTCTCCAATATTCAGATGACTTGTGTTCATCACTTCTATTTGATGATTTTTGTTTTATATTTAAGTATTTCTCTTCTATTGGGTAGAAAAGTACGTAAATACAAGAATCTGATTCAAGAAACAATGTGAATTACTAAGGAGGTATGACCATCATCCACAGAAAAACGTTCACTGAACTTGTCCTTTGGCAAAATCATCAAGCACCGGAAGATTTTCCCTCACAAATAAAATTCCATAAAGTTCTGTTTCTTTTAAAAATAATTTTATAATTAATTCATCATATATTTTGTGACCTAATAAACGTTGAATTTACAAAACATGTGAAACATTTTGAATCACAATTATTGAGAAATGCATTATACTACAATATAGAATGAAAATCTATTTTAAATA
>NW_008351640.1:1402784-1403502 GCF_000622305.1 Nannospalax galili | reverse complement strand
CTTTTGAAAGTTCTGTGTTAGAAAGTGCTAAAAACTTTTCTTTCTTTCTTTTCTTTTATTTAAGAGATACATCAGAGAATCCTTCTTAGTGTCCAGAATAACTGAGAGGAAAATTGTCAAAAGCATGCTGAACACACTTTTTTATATGTGACCATCGAAAGGGTATTTTTTTCTATTTGTCTGTCCTCTCTTTTTTAATCTTTCTTTCTCTCAATCTCTTCCTCCTTCACAGTTGCATTATCTATTTATTGTGTAAAATTATTTCACTTTGGCGTTTTCATGCATGTATAATATACACTTTGATCATGTGTATAGATGATTATCTTCTGTTTTCCGTACATGCTTCTTCCTCCTAGTTAGTCCCCTCTCTCCTTCCATGTGTTACCATCTTCTTAATCTAGTTTTAGCATATGAGTGAAGATTGATATATCTTCTCTCGGTATTTGACATTTCATTAAAACTGTACTATCTGGTTCCCTCAATTTTCCTGAAAATGTCATCATTTTGTTCCTCTTTAAGGAGGAATAAAGCGCCATTATTGGTTACAACACACTTTCTTTATCCCTTGAACTATTGACAGACAAAGACTTAGTCCATAAATAGGCTCCTGTGAATGGTGACTCAGGAAATGTAGGTGAGCATCTATTTCAATGATATATTCATTTATTCATTCAGTTTATACAGAGGATTGGTATAACTAGGTCATGTGATATGTCTA
>NW_008351640.1:1398534-1402393 GCF_000622305.1 Nannospalax galili | reverse complement strand
CCATTTGTTATGGATTCTTCATAGTAATTTTCATAGAACATGATCTAGTATATAACTCTGCCTACTGTGAACAGTGGTTTTTATTTGATTTTTGTGTTAATAGCAATATGATTGATAACATTTTATATATGTGTATATATATATGTATAATAGAATATATATACACATATGTGTGTATATATATAAATGCTTATAGATTCTAATTTGTGTCCCTGAATGCCCTTCAGTGAGGGTCCATCCACTGGACCCTGATTAACCTATCATGAGTCCCATGCTTGAAAGAGACTGTTTGTACCTCCCAGAAGCCATCTGTTGTCACAGTTTCTTATGACTTCCCCATGTCTACGCAGAGTTTTTTTTTTTTTTTCTGTTTTGAGCTTGCATGGAATTGTGTGTGCTGTCACCAATGCTGTGAGTTCATATGAGTACCTGACCAGCTGTCTGAAAACTCTGTTTCCCTGTGGTCATTCACCCCCTCTGGATCTTAAAATCTTTGTTGCTGTTTCATTCCCTAATGATAGCCATTCTGACCTAGATGAGAAAGAATCTTAATGGCATTTGGATGCATATTTCCCTGGTGGTAAGGGTTTTTAGAAATGTGTTTATTTAAAATTATTGCATAGTTTGAGAAACATCTATTGAGTTGATGTGCTCTTTAAATTTTTTTAGTTCTTTATGAGTAATAAGTATGAATTCCCTGTTAGATGAATAGTTGGAAGAGGTTTTCTCCCATTCTGTAGGCTGTCTCTTCATTCTCTTATTATTCCCTTGCTTTGCAGAAACTTTTAAAATGGATGTAATCCTGTTTTTTTAATTCTTACAATTCTTTCCTAGCTAGTGGAATCAGGAGTCATTTTCAGAAAGTCTTAGCTAGTACTTATATATTGAATCATTGTATACCAGCCGTTTCAACTGTACATTTACAAGTTTGTTATTTTTGGCTGATTTTTTTTAAACATGAAGATGTGGATCTAGTCTCATGCTTCCATGTGTGGACATCCAGTTTTGCCAGCACTATTTCTTGAAGGAACTGTCTTTTATCCAATGTAAGTTTTTGGGAACTTTGGGTAAAATTACACGGATGAGCTGGGGGTTTAACAACATGTTCTTAACCTGCTAATTTATATCCATACAACCTTAAAAAAGTCTATGTGTCCTTTCCTTTGGCATTGGAGATTCACATGATGTAAGTCTGTTTATTGTGAGAACCCTCATAGTGAATCATACTTGTAACCAATTCAAAGCTCCAAGCCTGTTTCTTGTCCCTGCTCTTTAATGGTATCAGCAAATCTTTACAATCCTGTACATTTTTCCTAGAAACCTTCAATCACGTACATTTATCCTTTTGTATGAAATACCAATGCTCTTGTCATCAAAGTCAAATACAAGTTTGAGTGATTAAATCAAAGATGACTGAAATTAGTAACACAGTCTTTCAGATATGTTTATACTAAATGTTAGTTTTTATTTAAAAATTTAAAATTGACAGGGAATTCTAGGCAGGAAGAATGAGCTTGTAAAGTGCTGCCTGTAGTGTCTGATGCTACACACTATTGTGATATATGATTCACATGTGCCAGAACAATGTTTCATGAAAGTAGTATTTCTTGGTCAGCAGCATACCTTCTGTGATAGATATTTTTGATTTTAACTTCATGATATTTACAATGGCATTGGAACCAAGCCTTTGCAGGATTTCTATGAGGGGATTTCTGGATTGGGTTAATTGAAGCTGGAAGATCTATTCTGAATGTGGGTGACACATTTGTATCAACTTGAGTCCTGGACTATATTAAAGGAGAAAGTGAGTTGAGCAGTAACATTCATCTCTAGACTTCCTGACCAGCAAGTCTCTCACACTTGCTCCCCTTGCTTCTATCACATGACTGAATACATCCTTTTGAACTATAAGCCAGAATAAACCTTTCATAAAGTGATTCTTGTTGCATGTTTTGTCCCTGAAATAAGAATAATAATGAACAGGGCTTCTGACCTGGACAGCATGTCCCTCCTATGTTGGCTACTGATGTTTGGATACATGAACAACACTATGTCGACATCCTCTGACATAAGTGCAATGACTGATCATCAATAACCTTCATCAAAAATGACATTTTTTTGTCTAAAATACAATTTTGGATATAGAAATTAGGTATTTTCCTTAAGCAGAGACAAAAGACCTCCTTTGTTAAGAAGAAGATTGGTTTTACAACCTAAAGAAGAGCTCCATAAAGCTGAAAGATGAAATAAAACCTGACATACATGAAGCCAGTTCAAGCATACCTGATAATTATCTTGTTCATTATATCAGGCACAGTCTTCATTTGATCTAAACAATGACCTTTTATCTTGGGTATTAAAACACAGAGAAACAAAATACAGGCCACAGCCAAAGCCAATGAAAGGCATGAATTTTTAAGGATAGAGGAAGAAAAAGCAAAACTTGCATGTATGTACTCATCTGAACAGGTGTTTATCGTCATCTAAGGGTAGACTTTCCCATGGATCCAGGAAGTGTTTTTCTCTGGGGGTAGGTATCCTTTCTAAGGTTTGTCATGGGAATGATGTATCCTACTGATAATTTCTGGGACTTTGCTGACTGTAGGAGAAAATTAAAGTATCAGAAAAATACCTCTCTTGAATTACTTGTTGGCCCTGAAAATTTTCCTTACGAGTTTAAATTATCACTTGTTATCCTGGATGAAAAAGAGGTTGCTTTCCTGGAGGGTTCAACAGTCTCTATAAGCCATATTCCTTGATAGCATGTTTGGATTTAGTGAGTCTAGAGGAATACTGGCTTAAATATCGGCCTTTTTCTGGGTTAGAGAGATGGCTCAGCAGTAAAGAGCTCTTGGTATTCTCATAGAACCCATGGTGGGCAGTTTGCAAGAACCTGTAGTTCCAAGAGATCCAATACCTTCTTCTGGCCTCAACCAGTCAGGGAGATCTCTCTGAATTCAAGGCCAGCTTCATCTACATAGCAAGTTCCAGGCCAGCCAGAGACTTGGGTTACATACTGGGACCTTGGGTCACAACAAAAAGAAATAGAAGAGTGTCGGTTAAGTAACTCTAAAGAGCTTAAGCCGCAAACTGAATGAGTACCTATATGAAATCTCAGGAAGACTTTTAACAATATTACTCCCTTCTGTTAAGATGAGTCTGTTTGCAAAGGTTTTTAATGGTAACTTGAAGGTTTCATTGGGTTTGACCTTTCCAGAAGATTGAGGTCTGTAAGAAAAATAAAGATAATGTCTAATTCCCAGTTATTTAGTGACAAATGATGTGATCTGGAAAACAAAGGAAGTCCTGCAATTTCCTTGAAGAGACTTCAGGAGACTAATCAAAGACTAACATCCTGAAGTGGTCTTTTAAGCTTAAATTGGGAACAACTGGCTAAGTTTTAAATAATAGGAGACTGTTGTGGGGGGGGCCTGTGTTTAATATAAGAACTCTTATATTAAAACTCACCCACGCACAGCTCAGGGACCATTGCCCAAGATGGGACAGAAGTATTTTAAGGGTCAGGGTTGGTACATGAATATAAGGAAACAGGGTTTCAGGCCTCTGGGAACCAGTTCATATGAACTTGTAACAATGGTGACAGTGTGCACAAGACTGCTGCTAACTCAATCATACAAAAACCCAACAAAGAATGGGGGAAATGGACAGCAGGCTCCAACTATAGCCAAGGAATTATTGGGAAATGATTAATGTGGGGTAAGAAAGAGAGTAAATCTTATTTAAGAATGTGACCTTAGATTGACTGACTAATCTCCAGTGGATGAACTTACACCAAGGGACATCTGGGTACAAATGTGCTTGACCAGATAGGACTTAACATACATAACAAAATACCTAA
>NW_008351640.1:1383487-1398419 GCF_000622305.1 Nannospalax galili | reverse complement strand
GTGTGTGTGTGTGTGTGTGTGTGTGTGAGAGAGAGAGGGGGCGGTGTTACAGGAGTCTGGGAAGGGGAGGGGGTCTAAATTTGATTAAGAACTATTATATGAAATGTACAATAACTCATTAAAACATAGTGACAATAAACCTGAAATATTTGTTTGACAGGGATGAAGCAGTTGTGTCAAGTCAATGACAGTAGAATTTAATGATGAAGGACTAAGGTGAATCTGACTACTTTATTCTTGTCATTTCTGGGGAGGCTGGACTAGTCTTGTTTTGCATAAATGAGGCCCATATAAAGGACTAATGTAAACATCTACAAGAATTGAATGATTGTTTCTTCTTGAGAAGTGATACTGACTACTATTGTAGTTTTATGTAAAGGATTGATGATGATTTGAGCTCCACTTTTTTGTCAATGTATCTTTTCTTAAAGAAACAGTGGACACCCAAGTATTACTAGAAAAAATATGGGTGAATAATGAATTATTCCATAAATAACATAAAGGTATAAAATATCTGATCCTGAGAGCCACACTAATGTCTATAACCTGACAAGAATTGGAGGCCAGTTCCCTGAAATATGAGATAAGAACTGAAAAGGAAGCCCTGCTGTCAAGGTGAAAACTTTGGTTCTACTAACTGCTTAATGACTGGCCACAAGCTCTGTTGCACTGGTGGTAAGGTGAGTCAGAAGCAAGAGCCTTCACACTCAAGGGATATCTAGGCCTCTGGTCTGGACAAGTGCTTCTAGGAAGATGCTCAACATTTGGGGCACCTCTTTTTCTTTGATATGTTTGCAGACCAACATAGCAATTATTTTCTAGTTTACTTCCTGTGGTAGAGATGCCAGTGGAAGGTAATATGTCAGTTACCACATGAAGCTACAAAGTTTGCATGTCTTCTAAGTTTCCCTCTCCCTGATACTTCTAACCTTCTTTGTCTCCTTGTTCCCAGTTAGAGAAATCAGAATTTTCTATATTTACTGAGTTACAAATGAACAGTTTTGTAATTTGCTTCTGATGTTAGAAACATATTAGGCAAAGAATCTATCCAAGAAAAGGGCTTTTGCCTTCAAAAGTAGAGGGATAAGTTGGAATAGGTTTTTTCATGGTTTCCTCAAGATTCTCTAAAAAGGAAGTAGGATATTTTATTCTGTCCCTGGTGAAGAGTTTACAGTCTTAAATGTTTATTGTTTTACTTTGCTGTTCTTTAGTCTACAAGCACAAAGGCAATGACGTAACATTTGAACACATTGTCCTTGGTATTATAATCCCACCTTGGAGATCCATCACAACTGAGATGTGAATAAATAGGAATAAAAGACATGTTATTCCTCTTAAAATTAAGAGAATAGGAGCTTATGGAGAAAGCATCCTTTCTAGTTGAGCTTTAACAAAATGCAAGACAATATTAGAATATTCACATTTAATTTGGAAAACTTAGAATAAGATGTAGGATTCTTGCCTAACTTCATAGTTCCTTTAATTGGCAAGAATGTAGTTATACACATATATGGCTACAAGTAAAGTAGTACATGCCTTGAAAAATTTGAGACGGTCTTGACTGGTGGGAGCCATGTTCCATATATAAAATATAAGTGACCAATTGTAGCATCATCATTTTGTTCAGGAGACCAGAAAACAGGTGTTGCTTACCTCACTACCTTGCCTGATTATGAAAATTACTTGGTTATCAGGAGCCAAGCTTCACATGTATACCTGGTAATGATAAAAGTGCAATTACCTCTCTCATTTATATAACAAATTACTTCCCTGTGAGCATCTCAAGAAATTGGAAAGAAGCTTAAAAGTGAATAATTACTTGGGGCTGGAGATAAGGCTCAGGAGTTAAGAGCACTAGCTTGTCTTGCAGAGGACCTGGGTTCCATTCCCAGCACCAATATGGCTGCTGACAACCTTCTGTACCTCCAGTTCCAGGGGATCTAAATGCCATCTTCTGATCTCCATATGCATTGCATGACATGGGTGCACTTATGCAAATGCAGGCTATACACTCATACACAAAATAAAATAAATAAAATAAAATAAAACAAAATAAAATGAAATAAAAGAAAAGAAAAGAATTGTTTTAAAAATGAAGAATTTCTTGTCTTGGCTAATGGCTGAAGAGAAATCTCTAAGTTCTCCTCAGGAGCTAAAAGGTAAAATATGCAAAATAAATGCTTCTAAAGCAGAAGAGGCTACTGTTCAGAGTCTGATATCATCTCCTTAATCTGATACAGGAAATGAGTGATTTAGCTGCACAGTAATAAGGATATTACCAAAAAACTATATTAAACCTCACCCACCCATGGCTCAGTGACCATTTTGGAAGATGGGGTGGCAGGACTGCAAGAGTCAGGGTTGGTGCATGATCATAGGGAAACAGAGTCTTCTAGGTCTCTAGGAACTTGTTCATAGTATCTTACAGCAATGATGTCAACATGCACAAAACACATTCAGGTCCAATCAGACCAAAATTCAGCATAGAACTGTGGAATTTTAGCAGAAGAATTATTGGAAGCTGATTACTGCTTGGTGAGGAAGAGTTGATCATCATAAAGGGAGAGGCCGTAGATAGACTGACTAGACTCCAGTGGATGAAATTGCACTGAAGGAAAACTGGGTACAAATGCTTGACTCCATAGGCCTTACACATATGACAGAATGCATGAAATCTGGTGGGAGGCTATATAGAGAGGCAGATGGGGGAGGAAAAATAAAGGTGATTGACTTGTTTTATATGAAATGCACAACAATTCAATAAAAAATTCAAAGAAAGACTATATGAAAGTAGCCAACTCTGTTTTGGAAAGGCCCCTGAGTTAGGTTAACATTGCTACAAAGGTAGCAGTGACTGGGTAAATGAAGTTTAATTTCAACTGTGAAGTTCAGTTGGAAAGGGAGTGAATGTGAAACATGCAGCCCTGAGCATGGAAAAATGGGAAACATTCTATTCAAGTGCAAAAAGGAAAATACCAGAGGAAATTGTAATCATGAAGCAGAAAATCCCAAATTGTCAATCCAAGAAAATGAACTCCATGCCCCTGACCATAATGAAAATCAAAAAACAAAAAACAAACTAAAAAAACAATTCTAATGATGCAGGTTATGCAGAACCAACAAATTAAACTCGCCAGTCACACTAAAGGATGCCACTGGTGGGTTGTTTTGGACGGCTCTCAGTTTCTTGTGATCTCTGTCATAAGATTTCAATGAGATACATACCTTGTTGTATAGGAAGATCCTTTGAGCCAGGCAAACACCATATTAAGCTGTGCCATATTAATCTGTGCCAACTTGGAAAAGATTACCACAGCACGGCTTATAGACTGGTGTCAATCCATCATTGAAAGAGGGATTGGGGAGGTTCACAGGACCATCACTTGAGCATCTTGTCACACTTACTATGGTCGGAATGTGGCTTCTGGAAAGGGTACATATTCTGGAAAAGTATAAGGGAAGGGAGCTCCATTTATTTGCCTGTGGAAATCTTAATGAGTGGACTTTCCATTGAAGTCTTAGAGAGTAGCACCCACACTCCTGTAAGTAACCCCAATAATCTCACTTTTCCTCTGGGTGAAATTTGGTGGAATAGTACCTAAGTTTGTCATTGAGACTTTGGGAAGGTGGACATTGATTAAATCTCCTCAGGAAAAGAGTTTTTGCAACACACTTTACTGTAGAAGATAAAAATAATTAGAGTAAGTGAATCACACACCAAGGGATGAGTTAAACTAGCCAAAGGGATCATTGTCCAGACCAACATGTGAGTCACTATTTGTCTTATTTTGTCTTATTTTCAAGAAAAAGTAGCCTTTCCTGAGGGACATTGAGTTTTTGACAGACACATTTGGATTCTTACAGGATTGGCAAGTTATGCCTTCACTTTTTATTGGAAATACTCCTGTGAGATATTAACCTATAAAATTTAGATAATTACTTGGTAATGACTTCTTGGGAAGTTTAGAAATCTGTAGTTCCTCCCAGCACCAGAAACGAACTCATTCCCATTTTTATGGACAGTGAATAGAGTTCAGCAGTCCTAGGTATGGTGGTGGAATCCAGCTCCAATGTTCTCCAGTTCTGCTAATATCTAGCAAGCTACCTAACATATCTGTCTTAAAATTCTTTTACCTATAAGACCAAAAATGTGCACCATGTGGCTGTGAATCCCCACAAAAGTAGCATTAAAATTTTTAACCAAATAAAATGGAATGAAAATCTATAATTTGAAGGCCTGTAGTAAATAAGGCCTTAAGTGTCATTGTGTGCATTTTAGAAATCTGAAATCCATGGTAATAAATATTTTGACATTCTTTCCCCTAACATTATTGATATTATCAGTTAGGTTTACCCTTACAGGTTTGTTTAAAAATTGTATGTATGAAAATTGGTCCAGTGGGGTGGCTGAGTTGGTAAAAGTCCTTATTGCCAAATATGAGGAATGAATTTGATTTACAGGACCACCAACATGGTGGAAGAGAACTGACTTCCAAACATTGTCCTCTGACTTCCATACACTCACCGTAGTATGCATGTCCACACAGTCATGCACATACTGAGACTCACATACATGCACACACACACTTACAGAAAATAATAAATGTAATAAAAACATTTTAACATACCCAAATCACTTTATCTCACTTCCTTCATGTATAAAGGACCATTATATGCATTTACATAACTACTCACAGGTCTCTCAAAAGTTTGTCATCCATACATGATTTCTGTAGGACATTTTTCTATCTGAGTATGAATTTTTCCAGGAGTGCACATTGACATTATATTCATGGCATCATCCACTAAGAATATTTCTTTGACATATTAATTCCCAACTTTAAAAAGTTGGGAAAAGGTGTTTAAAATTGGTTAACTTTTTCTCTGCCTTCTCAACTGAATTCCCTTAATCGATTTGGTAATCCAAGGGATACTGACAAGAAACAGCTATTGATCTGTCAGTACCAACCAAATCTTTTTAGGCTCTTTCTGGCTTTGGAGACAACTTACTTATTGCTTATAAATTTGTCTTAAACTTATTTACAATGTTACTTTAAAACTGACCCAATTTTAATGGATTCCTCTGGAATCCTTCCAAACTGCAATACGAATAGAATTTTATTAATTCCCCTGTGACTCCATATACTGTATTCTCTGAGCCACAGAGACTTCCACAGCTTTTAATTATACGCCATTAAAGTAGAATTGCTGACTATACAATCATGATCTTTTGGAGTCCCGAGGCTGCACTGAGCTGTACCTAGCTGACTTTTCTACTTCCTTGGGTCATGGAAGTAAGAGATCCCAAACCCTGCATAATGACTAGGATTTTCTTCCTATAAGACAGGGGCAAAAGTGAACCCTTTGACATATCCCACCTGCAACAGTAGGTCTTCTCTGCCCTTAGGCCTTGTCAGATGCCTCAGTACTAGATGAGGTTCTATTCAGATACCCAAGAAACACTGTGGATCAGTTAAGGCTAAAAAAAATCAATTTAAACTTTCTAAATGAGTTTCCAACACAAATCATGACAAAGCCTGGTAGAGATTTTCTGCAATTCATTCCTTAGCCATTAATCTCAATTTTATGAAGAAAACTTTGTGTGAGAAACCATATATGCCTATAGCATGAACAGTGTGCACTTACATGTCTATAGCTTGTATTTTATTCCTTTGTTGATAGTTTCATACTATTTGGTTAATATTTCAATAATAACCATATATTATTTTTGTGATCATATAACTTTTTCAAGAGAGGATTAGCCATAGTTAATGTGTTTAATTTTGTTTTCCTTAGACAACATTCCACGTCTCTTGAAGTGAATATTATTTCTTTTTGAGTGCCTAGTACAATTTTCTTTGAAACAAGTAATAACTGTTTCTGTGAGGAAGACAACGTAGAGCATTTAAATAAAGTAATTTAGTTATTTTTGTTTTAGAAGATTTTTTCAATTACATTTTCTTAATATGATAAACTAGAGAGATATGTTTGTATTTTACATTCCCCAAAAGTTCAAGTTTACTGCAAATTTGAAAGAATGATGCAACTAATTTCTTGTCCTGAACTATAAATATAAGATGCCAACATGATGCCACATCATTAAAAGCATTCTCCTATATTAAGGCAATTATGGACTGTGATTGACATGCTAATTTGTTTGAGTATTGTAATCATTTCACAGTGTATTTTTGTATCAAAATTTTCTGCTGTACATTAGAACTACAGGCTATTAGAATAAATCTAACTATAACAGAAATGTTAAATCCTCTAATTTAACCACAATACACTTTTAGTTGGAAATACATTTCTATCTTAAGATTCAAATGATTTCCCTAATTCAGGATATTACTTAAAGATGTAATTCAAAATGTAATTCAACTTAATAATCTAGGTATAACATGTAATCTGTCCCCAAAGTTGCCCTTTTCAGGTCCTTCAATCTAAAACCCCTAGTTATTCCTTTCTATGATTGAAATCAGTTCTAAAATTATAGACCATTTTCTTTGTGGAATTTATTTTCTCTTATTTCTGCATGATGACATTCCAAACAGTGTCTTTGGTATATTTAGAGAAATACCACAGAAGTGATTGCACGCTACCATGTGGTACACGATTTTCATTTGTGGCAAATCCCATTTGGACTGCTGCATGTTAACTTTACATGACTAAAGACACCGTTTAACATTTGATCATTGCAATGTTACTTTTTCTCTTCAGTATTATATTGCTAAGTATTTTGTTAGGAGATTATTTTATGACTGTAAATGTCCAATTACTTTAAACATTTCAATTAAAATTGACAGTATTATGTGTGTTTGTCACATGAAGCATGGTGTTTTGAAATAGTTACACTATAGAATGAATAAATACAGCCTGTCAGCTTGAGCATGGACTCACATGTTTAACATTTTTGTGGTTAAAAAAAATATTTAGCCAATCTTAGTGTTTCCTAGGAACTAACATCATTAACTGTAGTCACCATGCCACATAATGCATACTTGAATTTCATTCCTCTTCATGTGGATGTGCATGTGTGTATGTGTATATCTGTGTAGGTCCTCACAGATAACAAAAGAGGGTGTCACAGCTGGAGCTGGAGTTAGTGGAATGTGTGAGCCTCCCAATGTGTGTACTGGAAACCAAACTCGGGACCACTAAAAGAGCAGCAACTGCTTTTATCCACATCCACCCAGACCCCTCAACAGCTCCAAATTTATTCTTCTTACATAACTGAATTTTTATCCTTTTACCAATACCTCTCCAACGACTCTGTCCTAATTTCTTGATCCTGAAAACCACTGTGATTCTGTCTTTTATGAGACATCTTTAGATTGCACACTAGTGTGGGATAATTGATGCCTGCTCTTCTATACTTTGGCTCCTTTCACTTGACACATCTTTCTGGCTCATCCATGTTATTGCAAATGGTCGTATTTTCTTTCTTTGTGTCTGAATACTATTCCATTTTTTTCTTGCATTCTTCAACTGATGGACACTTAGATTTCACCTGAATTCTATTTACAAAGTGATTATCAAAATCATAAAACTACCTAATTTATTATCAAACTTTTATGCAATGTTTAAACCTTCTTGATTTTAGTTGTATGGATTATTACTCTATTGTTGTCAAATTGTGATTACACAAATCAGTCATTCAACTTTAATTTAATAATATTTTACTCTCCTGAACCAGAATATCTTATTCATACATTTTTATAAATACAAAATCATAGATTCTTGTTATATTTAGTATTTTAAAATTATTAATCCTTTTCTCCATAATTGTATTTATGATTTTTGGGTAGTAAACAATCTTTCAAGTTAATTTTCTATCTTTTTCATCTCTATAAATTACCTTTTGAGAATGATCTTATTATGAGGTACACCATGGATTGAATGATTATCTTATATATTTTGTGCCATAGCGCTGGAATTTACTGTCTATTCAAGTACTTTCATTGATTTTAGTGGAATATTAAACTGAGATCTGGGTAATTGGATTCTTGAGAACAACTGATGTATTGCTTTTACAATGCACAGTAAACACAGTTGTCCACATTTGTAACTTATTAATTTTGGGGTTGTATCTATATATGCTGAAAACCTTATATTAAGTCAGTATTTCTTATTTTTACTCACTACACAGAATTCATTTTGGTTTCATCCCTTCACATATAGGTAGCCTCTTTTCATAAAACTGAGAAAATACATTTAAGTAAAAGTAAATTCCTTCCATTTTGACTAGGGGAAAATTCTAAGTTCAAGTTCCAGTACTGAATAGAAGTTACACACTCTGCCAGATTGCTGTCTGGCAATGAAACACGATGCTCCAGTCCCTGGCTCAATTCCTTATCTGATCCAGAGAGCTGTTACAGCTGCATATATGTACAGTGCTTTCTGTTCCACTTGCTCAGTGAGACATCCCACCAATTTCCCTAACACAGTTATTCACAGATCTCTGGATACCTATCCAAGAATGCCTCTCCTCCATGAGAGAAGTCATCAAACATTTTGGCTTGTGCATATCAGCACATCATTCCACTCCATGTGTGACCCCTTCCTTCTGCCCTCTTCATGTTCCCTATGCTCTCATTGGTCTAAGCCTTCTCCTTGCCAAACATATGCTTCTCTCCATTTTAAACCTGCACCAGATTTTAGGTTGCAATGAACTAGACTAAAACATCTTTTTACCTTTCACTTTCCTATTTGTATAAGGCATATATGCTTGCAGTTTTTTCCTTTGGTTAGTCTCAAATCTAATTTCAGAATATTCAGCTCTTCAACACTAGCAGAAAATTTTAAATAAATAAAGGTAAGGGAAAAATAAGGCTTTTAGTATTATTTTAAAATTAAGTTTGAAAATATGTCATAACTTCTCAGCTTATGTGTAGTCCCCAGGCACTGTTAAGCCCATGAATGCTAATTAACACCAAACTGCTTACTACAATGTTTTTCTAGCAGCAGCCTCAAAAGTCCCATTATCATGATTAAATATTTATTGAACTTGAAGTACATCCTTAACATTGTAAAGAAGGGGCAGGAACAGATTCTACTTCAAAGACACTTTTGCACTCAGAAGTGCACCAAGTAAATATTACGTCCCATGACGTTTTTCTATTGTATTATATTAAATATTGCATTTATTTATAAATACTCTAATTGTCAAATATACGAGTAAAAATTGAAAATAACAAAATGCCTTTCTTGGAGCATCTTGATATTGACTTCTAACTACTGGAAGCCTGACACATAACTTGATCTCTACTTTGAGATTTTTTTTTTTAATTAGTCTTAATGAAAAGTCTAGACTCTTCAGCACTGGCGAAATTGATATTTGGGCAAAGTTATTCTGCATCATGGAGATTTGCTAAGTCTTATGGTATTTTCAGCAGCGTTGCTGGCTTCTACCCATTAGATACTAATTAATTATCCAAATCCCCCAACTATCTCCCCTCCCCCACCATTGTATATGTGCAAAGATGTTCAGACATTGCCCGAGGTCTCCTGACATGACAAAATATTGAACAAGCCATTGAAAATCATTGGTCTTTAAACAAGAAGGAGACGTCTTTGAATCATACTTACATTATTTTCACCAAGGATACATGATTTTGGAGAAACCAATGAATAAGAGAAATCATCAGTAATGAGTTTCTTTGGGATTGACAAGTAAAAGAAGAGGAAGTGAGTAGAAGCTGTCGTCTACTTACAAAGGCTCAGGAGAACCCACCCTGAGAACAGTATCTAATCCTAATCCTCTGGAAAAGCCCCTTAGAACCCCAGAGTTGGGCTATTTTTCTTCCCACTTAGTACCATACAGTGTGGGTTAAATTTATACACATGAACTCTTAAGGGACACACCTTAACCATGGCCAACCTTAGCAGGTCTTTGCCCTTTCATTGTTATGGTCAAACATTACAAAAGTCAAACACATATCTTATGGTACCAATTTCTCTGATTTTTCTGGCAGAGAAAAAATAATTAATCATCACTTTAAAAAAATACTGACAGATAAATTTTCTGCAATGCTCTTTGGTCTATTATATTGCAATTTCCTTCTATAACATCATGATAAAACACATTTATACATAAAGCTCAGAGGTTAAGAGAGCTTGCTCCAAGCATGACAAATGGAGATAGACCACAGCACTCCTAAAAAATCTGGTGTGGTCCCACACATGCCTAGAACACCATCACTGATCACTGAGGTTTCCTGGCTGCCAGCCTAGCTGAAGAAATAGGAGCTCCAGGTTCAGCAAGGGTGCAGGATACTCTCCACAATATATGCCCCAAATCAGGGCCTATAATGAAAGTTTTACTTACAAGTATGTAGATAATATAACACTGATCAAAACTTTATAACAACTGTGATCAACTATTTCGTGCAAAAGTTTTAATACTTTTCAATAAAGTAACAGGAAAAAGCATGGATCATCCAAAGGAGTCACCATTTCATAACACAGGAGTAAAAAATGTGCTTTATAATCTACGTTAAATCAAAAACCTTAAAATTCTGGGGAAAATACCAGCCCAGTACTCATGCTGCTCTATGGGAATTGCTGCCATTCTAGAGGCAGAATTATCCATTGTGCTAGTCCTTTCTTACAAAACAATCTAGGTAGCAAGTGCTACAGTAAGACAATGTTTTGGTTGGATGTATCTAGTATAGGCTGTCTTAAGATCTGCTCGTTCCCTCAAACTTAAAAAATTAATCAACTCTGACACATTTTGCTTGCTTGAAGTATTTATTTTTATGAGTCAAATCTTTCCTTGTTCTATAAACAACACCGCTAGTTTTTTCTAGTAAAATTGGGTTTGGAGTTTGGTGAGTTATTGAGCCTATCATACAAGAATAACAAGAAAGTGGTTTTGATCATAAAGTTGAGAAAGAGTTTTGAGGAAATGAGAGAATGATTCTTTTCCAATTTGAAGAAAATATCTTAAGATTAGAAACCTCTAAAGAAGAGAGGAGGCTTCTCAGCATGACTGCTCAGCTAACAACCCTGCAGGGTACATGACTCTATTGAGAATGGTTAGTCTTTACAAAACAGGACCAGAGGTGCCCACATGAAAGGTCATCCCTCTCCATTACTGCATGCAAATAGTAACACAATCTATACAGATTCCTTGTCATGCAGACAATGAATGTTTCAGTGTTGACTCAATGGACAGATGACCACTTCTCAGAGACATCTCCATTATCCATCTTATCTTATGAAAGACTTCAAAATTGTGTGAAGTACTATAGAAAGCCCAAGAAATAAAGATATTAAGTTTACACTCGATATCCAGGATTGCAGAATTACAGTTTGCTTTGTAGACTTAAAGAAATAAGATGTTTTGTGTGTACTTATTTGAACACCTGCCCTATGATTCTTTGCACATTTCTCAGAGTTCAAAATTTTCTTGTATAGTCTTTGGATGATTTTAAAGGACCAAAAGTACTTTTATTTTTGAGAAAACCAACACTACATTAAGGTAACCACCTTTATTTGCTCTTAACACAATTCACCATCAACTGGAATTTGACACAGTTGACAGAAATAAAATTGTTCCAGAAGTCAGTGTCTGTCTTCTCACTGATGCCTCACAACATGAAGCCTCACAAAATAAAACTACTAAATATATCTTGCCTTGGAATTTAAAATTCTTAAGATAAGGGAACATGATACAGTTCTCATTTTTGCCACATATCCAATCATAGTTCAATTTTATTCTGTTCTATCGTGTTGTCATGGGCAATACTATGTTTCAGGCATTTGGTTAATGAATTATTCAAGACAAAATTCACTTGAAAAGACTAACAAATATTGAAATTTCAGGAAGCTAACCTTTGAAGAATCCAGAGGTATTTCAAATAAAATCTTTAACTAAGAAAAAAATATACAATGCCCTATTTAGAGGACAAAAATGCTTTCATAACAAACACTGGCTTTTGATTTACATTTGATCTTAAGAAAGCATTCTGCTTTTTCTTTTTATCCCAGTGAGAGCTTTTGATATATTCTCTACATGGGCCACAAACAAACAAACAAACAAACAATGAATTGCAGACTAACATACATTATTTTTACAAATACCTCATACTGAAAAGATTTGGCATCACTGTTTATTTCTGAACTGCTTTACTACCACACAAATTCTCCCAAAGAAATTAATATGAATAGACTCTACTGAGAACTAGAATTCAGGGTACCTCAATGTGCATATTTGGGGATTAACGAAAAATTGTCCTTTGGTTAAAATTAGTCTCATAGATGTGTTCATTTATGTTCAGACACATAAGAAAAACCTGGATACATAGCAGCACTGTGTGTATAAAACACAAAATGGTCTCTAATTGGTTAATTCTGAATTACTTGAAATTCTTCATATTATCTTTCCTATATACACTTAGAAAAAAATACATACACACGCACACACACAAACACAGCTGACAGAAAAATGTACATAAGGCTCAGATTTGTCTATCTTACTTTCATTAGGTCCATATAACTTTATTAAAAATTGGCTTTATTCAGGGCTGGAGACATGGCTCAGCAGTTAAGAAAACTGAGAGTTCTTGCAGAAGATCCAGGTTTGAATCCCAGCACCCACATGACAGCTAACAACTGTCCATAACCCCAGTTCCAGGGGCTCCAACAGCCTCTTCTGTCCTCTGTGGACATTGCATAACACGGTTGCACTTACCTACATGCAGGCAATACATGCATACTCATAAAAATATAAAAATAATAAATAAAATATTTTTTAAAAATTAGCTTTATTCCAATTTCCACTCCTCTGAAAAGCATTAAAATAGAGCACTAATCATAAAATAAATCATGGAAAAATTAGGTGTATTCATTTAACAGATTAACATTGCTAATTGTTACCCTTGATTCTGGCACAAAGACATTTAGGTATTGTCTTTGAAGCATTCGTACACATGTAGGGTGCTAATTTTAGGAATTAATAATTAGACTAAATGCCTATAATATACATAAGACAAGCTAGACAGAGTAAACTTGGCAGGCCAGAATAGTAGGTAACTGCAATGAATTCCCATCTCTGCTAGCACAACATGCTACAAAATTACTATTGGAAAGGCTTCTTTTCTAAAGATGGCATGGGTATTGACTAGAATGAAGGAAATAAAAATGAATAGGACAGAAGACAAGCTCCTGGAATTCTCAAAAACTGGTGCTGTCATTCTAAAGTCTTGCAGTAATAAGCATGACCTAGTTCTCTTCAGTAGAACTGGAGAGATAGGGAAATAAATTTACACTGTGTATTCAACTAGATTTTACCCCCTTTTCTGCACAAGTTTGGACCTTTTGTTGGCATTTTCTGTATATCTCTCAGCTTATAGTTTTTCTGGTCTTGATCATGCAGCAGTCATCTTGTCTCTGACATCTGTTTGCCATTTTATGGTGATAGTTGAAAGATTAGTGGCTAAATTTTATTTGATAGTCACATTTCACTTGAGCAGAAAAAAACTTTCATTTATACTCCATCAAAAGTGGTTCTTCTTTTTTAAATTATAACAGTATCGAACTTTTAAGATCACTGTGTAGAATGCAAACAATATGAATATCAAGAATATGGAATAAACTCTTTCTACATGGGCGCTTCTTGGCCTTAAGTCCTTTCCCAATGCTACTGCAAGAGAATGCCCAACTAGCCTGGTAAGTTAGTTAGATCTGGCCCACCAGGTCAGGATCACCGTGCTTTGGAACAAGCCCTATTGCTTTGCACCAAGGCTCACACTTCCTTTGCTTAGCTAGTTAGAACCATTCACCCTGTCCCTATTGGCCCTCTTTAGGCCTATGACCCTTCCTGCTGCCTCTTCTGGAGAGAACCCAAACTAGGCTTAGTGAATTAGCCAAATCATACCCAGCAAGTCATCATGAGCCTGCTTTATGGTCATCCTTAGTCAAGCTTCTCCATTCTGTTTAGCTAGTCTGAATTCACACACTTGTTTCCCAAAATCTAGATTTAGGCCTAGGCCTATTTAACCTGATAGAAAACTCCTGACCAGCCTGCCTGCAGCTATCTGGTCCCTCCAAAAAAAAAATTATAATAACCTGAAGTTGTGGGGACCTAAAGGCCCCACCTTGCATTGGTCCGAGAGGAAGTTACTGGGGGCGGGGCCTGGCTTGCTTTGAAAATCTGAAGAATACTTCCATACTGCTGAGGAGTGTATGATCAGAGCATGACCATCCTTCAGATACACCCTCAGGAGGGAGTGCCAGGTGCCTTTATAAGCTCTGTAATAAGTGAGTCCCTGCCTGACTAGACTCCCCATTGCATCTGAGTGTCCCCTGGTACCGGGGGCGGTGTGGGCTGGCGAACAGCGTGCTTACTCATCCCCAATCATCTCTGCCCAGGGGTCACTGGTTTGAACCCACGGTAACTGGCACTCGAAGGAAGGTGAAAAGAAGAAAAGAAAGAAGAAAGAAAGAAGGAAAATGGATTGGGGCCAATCAAGAGATTCGGGGTAAGCAAGACCCTAAATATGGGTAACAAAACTTTTTAAGCTTGAGGACATGGTGCTTAAAGCACTGAGAGATATACTTAAAAGCAGGGGATTGGATTTGTCAGATCCCGTAGCTCAAAAGGTTTGGGCAGAGGTGATTCATTTGGCTCCCTGGCTACTTGGGGCTAATGCTTTTTACTGGGGATACATGGGAATCATGGAAAGAGTTTGAAAAAGAATACAGAAATACAACAGAAATAAAACCAATAGTGGCCAAAGTAACAAGCAGCACCTCAGGTGTGCCCTGGCCAGCTTCAGAGCCTCTCAGGCAGAAGGGCACAGTGGAATGGAGCACAAGGGGTCTGCAGCGAAAGATGGCCACCCCGCCCACATTGAACTAACGCTTGCACAGGTGAGAGGCTCACGTGAAAGCTGGGCGGGGACACCCCCCACACCCCCCCCACACCCCCCAC
>NW_008351640.1:1356662-1383473 GCF_000622305.1 Nannospalax galili | reverse complement strand
CACACACCCCCACCTGACCCACTACTGGAGCTGATCGCCGGGGCTAATTGGGTGAGTGCTGAGGGAAGTGAGACCCCAAGAGATGGGTAACACAAGGAGCAAAAGTGAGGACCCGGCACTGAGACACATGTTGAGATCCAGGGGGTGAGAAGAGTCTGATTCCTGTCAAAGAAGGTCTGGGGGGCCTCCCTACTTCTTGCTCCCTGGCTGCGTGCAGCCAATTTATTCCAGTGGGCTACATGGGATGGGCTTGAACAACTGGCTCTCAAGGCATAGATCAATAGAGGAGGGGAACCACCCTTGGGGTTTTACCCCACGATGTCAGCCCTTAAGTCAGGTTTTCAACCCGATCTGACCCTGGGGCATACTGACCTTTGCTGGGTGGATAAGGTCGCAGGGGAAGATCAAAGGGTCATGTTTGATGAGGAGAGAGCCCAACGATTGAAAGTGAAACCAAAGCATATACTATGGAGAGATCTGGAAATGGGATGTGAGGAAAATGGGGGAGAAAAGGGGGGGGCATGGGCAGTTGGGATGAACATGAGGGAGCAAAGCCCTCTGCTCCCGTGGGACTGGTCCAGGCTTTCCCCATAAACATCAACCCCGAACCCCAGCGCCCGGCCACCTGGTACCCTTGGGAGGCTAAAGATCTTAAAGATTTAAAGAAGGCGGTGGCCGAGGACAGCCCCGGGTCCCCCTGGGTCGACACCCTTATCCAGGGCTTGGTATATCAACCCTGTTTGGCCAAAGACTGGATGGATCTAGCCAAGGCAGTCGTCCCCAGCCCCTTGTTTATTAAATGGGCTGCACTATACTGAGAGGAATGTCGGGTCCAGGTGGAAAATAACCGTGCCACCCATGCCCCTGTCCCTATCACTTTCAGCATGCTGACAGAGACCACAGACGCCTTTGCCATGGGTGCCCAGCAGGCAGCACTTCTGCCACCACAAATGGAATAGGTCAGGACCCTTGGCCTCAAAGCCTGGCATAAGTTAGATATGGGCCCTAGGGAGCCACCTATATGGAGATCCATCAAAGCTCAGAGGAGCCATTACATGAATTTGTAGATAAGGTTGAAAAGAGTCTAAGGAGAAAGTTTTCTGCTGGGCCGCTCAAAGAACAGTTCATAAAAGTGCTAGTATGGTATGGTATGAACACTGACCATAAGGTTTCCTGTGCGGGGTTAAAGGACTATTCCATGAGCAGCTGCATTGTGGCCTCAAAGGACATAGGGACAAAAACAAAGGCAAACGAGGCTATGGCCGTGGTCCTCAAGACACAGACAGAGGTTCTAGCTACAGCCTTTAGAGAAGCACTCATAGGCCTTGGGCTGCAGGATAGGTGCCCCAGGGCTGACGACCAGAGATATTTTGGATGTGGCAAGCCTGGACACCTAAAGAGAGACTGCCTGCAAGGGAAAGCCCCTCTAAGGTCGAGGAGGATAAGCCCAGGGCCCCATGCCCATGCTGCCGCAAGGGGTTTCATTGGAAAAAGGACTGTCGGTCCAGGTATAATGTGGAAGGCAGACCTTTAAACTAGGTTTGGGGCAACTCCCAGCCCCGTCACCAAAAGGGGGTGGGTGCACAGGCCCTGGAGGGCCAACTGCCCACTGGACAGCCCCTATCATCCCTGGGATCCTCCCTAAGATAGACATCTTGATAGATGGACGGAGGTTCCAGGGCATTATTGACACTGTGGCAGATAGGACCATCCTGAGGAAGGAAAAAGTCCCCAGAAGGTCGCCCCTTGAGCCTGGCCCACAGCTGATGGGTGCCAGCCTCACCATGCCATCATAGTAGCTTAAGAACTGGCTTTGTTGGCAAGACCCAGATGGTACTAAGGGGGAGATCACACCTTTGGTGACTGAGGGGCTTTCCTACAACCTCTTCTGGAGAGACCTCTGCAGGGTGGGGGGATGGGGGCTGGATGTTTTTGTGACCATGGACAATAGGGAGTTTATCAAAGGTTTCTTCAATGATGAGAAATGAACAGGGTTAGACACCCCCTTGACTGCCTTTCAAACTACAGGGAGGAGGAGTCCGAGTCTCCCCGGGTCCACTCCCAATCCTAGAGGCCACTGTTCCTCAAGCTCCTGCAATCTGATGGTCCCCAGGGAGCCTGGTTTGGGTGGAACAGTGGCCTTTGCCTGAGACAGAGCTCCAGGCTTTGAGGCATATTATACAGGAACAACTTATGCTGGGACATATCCACCCCTCCATGAGCCCTTGGACCACCCCTGTTTTTGTCATAAAAAAGTCATCTGGCCAATGGAGGATGCTATAGGACCTCCGCAAGGTCAACACCAGAATGACCCTGGAGGAAGGCCCCTTGAGGGGACTGCCCTGGATACCCGTTATCCCCTCAGATCTATTTCTCATAGTTGTAGATATCAAAGTCTGCTTTTTCTCTGTACCACTGCAACCCCAAGATTGCGAGAAGTTCACCTTCTTTGTGCCTTCCATCAGCTTTAGCACACCTGATGAAATGTACGAATGGACAGTCTTGCCCTAAGGCATGGCCAATAGCCCAGCTTTCTATCAGAGCTTCGTAAGGGAACTCTTGAGGCCAACAGAGTCTTTGACACATGCTACTGTATATGCCTACATGGATGATATAATTTTGGGGTCACCAAATCTCTACCAATTGCAGGAATTATATGAGGTCACCCAAAAATGCCTCCAGGCAAGAGGGCTTAAAGTGTCCTCGGACAAAATACAGACTGTCACTTCCTTTAAGATTCTGGGTACTACATTGTCCATGGAGGGGGTAAGTCCCTTGAAGCCACAACTGACTAGTAAACCTAATATGATCCTGACAGAACTTCAAAAATTATTGGGGGAGATCAATTGGCTATGATCCTGGATGCCCACCTCCACTGAGATACTGGAGCCCCTGTTCCAACTGTTGGTACTCAAACAGCCGTCAGAGCTAATCCATCTGAACCCACAACACCTAGACATTTTACAGGGGGTCCAAGAGGCCCTGGACCAAGCCCAACTGGCCCACTATATGCCTGGAAAGGACCTCAATCAGCTGTCCTCACACAAGGGTGGAGGCCCCTCCAATGGGTGCATACCTCCCTAGGGGGCACTCCACGGGTGTATATACCCATGGGCCAGTTGGCTGACCTAATTGAGAAGGGACGGGATATAGCCCTGAGACATTATGGCATTGACCCCCACAAGATTATTATCCCTTATCAGCTAAAGGACTTTGAATGGCTCTGCAGAAACAACAACCAAATGGCCATAACCTTGGAGGGCTGTCTGGGAAAGTTGGACTGTCATTATAGCCCTCACAAATGGGTAACCTCCTTTCGCACTCTCCACAGGGGGGCCCCCAGGCTTTTTGTCAAAAACCCTCTGATGGAGGCGTGTAATGTGTTTACTGATTAAGGAAAATTTGGAGCCACTGTAGTAATTTACCTGGCGGTAGTAACAGAACCAAAAACATATGTTCACACTTGTGAGGGCTCTGCTCAATTTAAAGAACTCATGGCCATTGCCCTAGCCTTGTCCAAAGCAGATGACCCCATGAACTTGTTCTCTGACAGCCTATATGTAGTCAACCTTCTCCCGGGATTTTAAAATTCTCATATTCGGCTAGATGATAACCCTATTACCCCCCTAATGATCCAGGTTTGAACATTGTTAACAGAAAGAAGGGCTCCCATTTTCTTACAGAACATTAGGGGCCACCAAGGACTGCCTAGGGTCCTCTCCCAAGGCAATGTAGAGGCAGACAAAGTGGCTTCTACCCATATCTTATCAGGAGGCCTGGAGAAAGCTCAACAACTGCATAATCATACCCATGTAAATTGGAGGGGACTCCATAAGCAGTTCCCTGAAGTCCCTATCAAGGACCTAAGAAAAATTGTACATACCTGTAAGTCTTGTCAACCCTTTCTACAGGTGCCACCCCTCCAACAACCAGGGGTAAACCCTAGGGATCTGAAGCCTAAGTCTCTTTGGCAGACAGATGTCACACATTACGTTCCTTTTGGAAAACTCAAGGATGTTTTCTTGTTTATTGACACGTTCTCACATGCCTGTTGGGCTACCGTCCATACAGGAGAAAAGTCTAAACATACTCAGTCTCACTTCCTCCAGTGCTTCTCTATGCTTGGGTTACCTCAAAGATTAAAACTGACAATGGAGCCTGCTTCGTGAGTAAAAGCTTACAGGAGTTCTTCTCTTTATGGGAAATCCACCATAACACAGGGATTCCCTATAACCACCAGGGCCAAGCTATCATAGAACATAACCATCAGGACCTAAAGACCCAATTACAAATACAAAAAGGGGGAGTAAGCCCCCACCAACAGCTAGATTTGGCCTTATTTACCATCAATATCCTCAATTTACAAAAAGGTCAATTGGAATCTTGATTCCAAAAACATTGGGGGCATCAGGAGCAAAGTCCAGAGGTATGGGTCAGATGGAAGGATCCAGTAATGGGACAATGGCAAGGACCTGACCCGCTCCTTACTATGGGCAGGGGGTTTGGATGTGTCTTTCCCACGGATGAACACCAACCCATCTGGGTACCTGCAAGGAATCTAAAGATGCAGGAGTAACTCTGTCCCAAAAGTAAGAGCCCTTTGAGGAGGATTTCTATGTCTTACAAGAGGGAGTATTTTGGATGAAAGGCTTTCATTGCCGTGCTTGCCGCTGCTACCCTGGCCATGATCATCTTTATCATCACCATCATTATTCAAGATCTGATCAATAGATGGCTGACCAAAATCTGTCAATAATGGTACTCCTTCTCCTGCTAGCCATCTGTCAGATAAAAGCTGAGGACCTCTGGGCCTTGGTCCCTTCCCCACCTATACTTTTGCCCTTCGCTTAGGTGAAGAGCTGGCAATTACCAAAGACATCACTCTGTTAGCTTGAGACCCTTGCTTTAGGTCACTTTGTCTCACCCCTTACAGAGTTCAAAATATTACTAAATCGCGCCTACAACTCGCAGACTATATTCACGGTGGCTGGAACCAACAATTTCTTAATTATTCCATATTGCTGACCAATTAGATTATTGATCTAAATTATACCCTGGCCCTTGTCCTATCGATGGACTCCTCCTTTTTTAGTAAGGTATAAGAGCATGTTTCTAATGCTTGTGCTAGCTTTTGTTTTCCTCAGGTGTCTCTGCTCAGTTATCATAAGACAAAGACAGACAAAGAAAGTCCTGGTCCAACTTGCCCTGGCCACCCAATCCCCCTCAGGCCACTCCTCAAGACAAATCCAGGCATGGATGCTTGAGCTAGCCTGAGGGCCCAGATTGTTTTGCCCCCTTAAGGGATACACCCCCAACATCTAAATGCATGGCTAATCCCAATAACGGGTAAGACCCTCCCAGACTGATGAACCTAAGACAGGGGCCATGACGGCAATCATGGTTACCCAAGGATGGGCAACTTCAGCACCTGAGGAGAGAGGAGACCTAAGATAGGGAGGCCATAGCAGCAGAGGGGAAAGGGGACAGTGTTCCCCATCCCCGGGCTATCCTTGAGGAACCTCACTTATAAACAAGACAAGGGGAGAGATGCAGGGGCCTGAGGCCAAGGGCGAGGCAAGAAGGCACCTAGAGGAAATGGCCAGGGCATGACCATACTTGTTTGGCACCTAGAGGAAGTGGCTGGGGTGCGGCCAGACTAGTTTTGAAGAATCGCTAATTGGCTCCTGTCATTTCCATGCATGTTGGCAGTGTGTGATCACTTCGTGAACACTATGCTGTGCTATGGAGAGGAGACTTCATGCTCAAGTTGACCTTCAACATGATTGGACTCTTGGTTGGGGAGGGGATTTTCCTTTGTGGTTTTTGCCTTCATAAGCCTTGTAACGAATGCAATAAACGAGTTCCTGCTTGACTGGCTCCCTGTCATGTCTGATTGTCTCCCAGGAAGGCTGCGGGTAATGGGCGGACAGCTCACCTCCCTTTCCCCGGCTTCTGTGTTGGGGCAGGATCCCTGACATCTGGCACCCAACGTGGGGCTCGAAGACCACTCTGACCCACCATGGGAGCTGATAGCCGGGGCTAATTGGGTGAGTACGGAGGGAAGTGAGACCCCAAGAGATGAGTAACACAATGAGCAAAAGTGATGACCTGGCGCTCAGAGCTCTGAGACACATGTTGTGATCCAGGGGGTTAAAACAGTCTGATTCCTTGTCAAAGAAGGTCTGGGAGGCCGCCATGCATCTCGCTCCCTGGCTGCCCACCGGCAATTTATTCAAGTGGGCTACCTGGAACTGGCTTGAACAACTGGCTCTCAAGGCATAGATCAATAGAGAGGAGGAACCACCCTTGGGGTTTTACCACACGATCTCGGCCCTTAAGTCATGTTTTCAACCTGATCCAACCCACGGGCATACCGACCTTTGCCAGGTGGATAAGGTCGCAGGGGAAGATCAATGGGCCACGCTTGATGAGGAGAGAGCCCAACAATTGAAAGTGAAACCAAAGCATATACTATGGAGAGATCTGGAAAGGGGGGGTGACGAGAGCAGGGAAGAAAAAAGGGGAACCGTAGGCAGTCGGGATGAATATGAGGGAGAGGAGCTCTCCACTCCCATGGGAATGGTCCAGGCTTTCCCTGTGAACATCAACCCCTGACTCCAGTGCCTGGCTGCCTGTTACCCTTGGAAGGCTAAAGATCTTAAAGAATTAAAGAAGGCAGTGGACGAGGACAGCCCCGGGTCCACACCCTTCTCCAGGGCTTGGTATATCAACCCTGTTCGGCCAAAGACTGGATGGATCTAGCCAAGGCAGTTATCCCCAGCCCCTTGTTTATTAAATGGGCAGCACTATAATGAGAGAAATGTTGGGTCCAGGAGGAAAATAACCGTGCCGCCCACCCCCATGTCCCTATCACTTTAAGCATGCTGACAGGGACCATGAATGCCTTTGCCATGGGAATCCAGCAGGCAGCACTTCTGCCACCATATACAGAACAGGTCAGGGCCCTTGGCCTCAAGGCCTGGCATAAGTTAGATACGGGCCCTACGGAGCCACCTACATTGGGAATCCATCAAAGCTCGGGGAGCCATTACATGAATTTGTAGATAGGGTTGAAAAGAGTCTAAGGAGAAAGATTTCCCCTGGGTCGCTCAGAGAACTGTTCATTTAAATGCTAGTATGGGACGGTATGAACAACAACCATTAGGTCTGCCTGTGTGGGGTTAAAGGACTGTTCCATGAGCCATGACTTTTGCCTTCATAAGCCCTGTAATACCTGCAATAAATGAGTTCCTGCTTGACTGGCTCCCTGTCGCATCTGATTGTCTCCTGGGGAGGCTGTGGGTAATGGGCGGACAGCTCACCTCCCTTTCCCTGTTCCCATGTCCGGGCAGGATCCCCAACACCAAAGCAATTCAGACGCAGACAAGATGGCTTACAGGTACTGCCTCTGCAACAGCCAGGGTAAACCCCAGAGGACTCAAGTCCAATTCCTTGTGGCAAACGGATGTCACACATTATGCTCCTTTTGGAAAGCTTAAGTATAATTTTGTGTCCATCGACACATTCTCACATACCTGTTGGGCTACCACTCATACAGGAGAGAATTCTAAACATGCTCAGTCTCATTTTCTTCAGTGATACAGGAGAGAATTCTAAACATGCTCAGTCTCATTTTCTTCAGTGCTTTGCAACCATCAACACCTAAAAATTCAATTACAAAAACAAAAAGGGGGAATAAGCCCCCACCAACAGTTGGGTATGGCCTTATTCACTATTAATGCTCTTAATTTTGAAAAAAATCAGTTGGAATCCCAGTTTCAGAAGCATTGGGGACAACAGGTACAGAGACCTGAGGTATGGGTAAGATAGAAGGACCCCATTACCAGGCAATGGAAAAGCCCAGATCCATTGATAACCATGGGTCGAGGCTTTGGGTGTATCTACCCTACAGGAGATTCAAACCCCATATGAGTGTCTGCAAGAAACCTTAAGTGAGTAGGCCATGATCTGACTGACTAGCATGACGGTCCATGGACGATAGTTCATGAGACAAAATTGCTCTCTTTATTTTTCTCTATCTGAGGTAAAGGACTCAGTTCCTTGGGTTCATTGCCAGTCAGCCTCTTTGACAACTGGCCGATTGGCTAAAAGGTGCATGGTCCTAGAAGTATTTCAACTTGTTCTATGCCATGACTTTGTTTCTCTTGATAATGCTTATTTTTAAGTGTCTTTACCAGATAATTTGGTGACAGAGGATCCTTGGAACTGCCACGGCCACCTCCTCACAATTATGGACTCCCCCAGGACCCCCTCCTGTTGCCCACACTTGGCTAACCGAGTTAGGCAGAGACTAAGACTTTCGTGGGCTGGCATTACCCACGTGGCTGTCCTTAATCATGATGCATTTTTAGCCAAAGATGGGTAAGATGTCCCATGACAAGTACTCCTAAGACAGGACATGCACATGGCCAGGTGCATGATCCAATGACAGGCAAGGCTTGATCAGAGGTGACACAACCTAAGATAGGCAAAAATGCATAAGATTAGAGGAAGGAGATAGCCACATCTCCTCAGGGAGCCTCCTATGAGGTGAAATAAAGTCAGTCCAGCCTTAAAATAAAAATAAAAAGGGGGATATATGGGGACCTAAAGGCCCCACCTTGCATAGGTCCTAGAGGAAGTTACTGGGAGCACAGCCTGGCTTGCTTTGAAAATCTGAAGAATACTTCTGCACTGCTGAGGAGTGCATGATCAGCACATGACCATCATTAAGATACACCCTTGGGGGGGGAGGGGGGAGGCCAGGTGCCTTTATAAACTCTGTAATACCTGCAATAAATGAGCCCCTGCCTGACTAGACTCCCGTTACATCTGAGTGTCCCCTGGTACTGGGGGGGGGCATGGGCTGGCGAATGGCATGCTTACTCATCCCCAATCATCACTGCCTAGGGTCACTCGTTTGAACCTCCAGCAAGAAGAACTTGAAACATAGACCAATTAACTCTTCATATGTCATCAGAAATCAACCAAGCTCCATCAACAATAAATTCAGAACCAAACTAATACAGGCTAGAATTTCATATCAGACACACAACCAACAAAAGAAATCCATATGCCCAAATCACAATACAAAACATTAAAAAAAATTCTGAACAACAAAATCAAATAATATGAAAAACCAAGAGAATGTCTGTACCAAATTCCACAAATCCTATAGATATATTCTACAGTAAGAACTATGAGAAGAATATCAGAACACAGAACTTTAAAAAAATCATAAATAGGATAATGAATTAAATAAATTTAAAGAATACACAAACAACTCAATGTACTCAAAGAAGGTAGGAACAAACTAGTCACTGAGGTTTAAGAAATACAAATATATGGATGAATAAAATGACAAAGACAGTTTTGGATTTGAAAAGCCAACTCACAAAGAGATGGAAATATTGAAGAAAACAGGATGAAATGAATATGAAAATGAAAACATGAATAGAAGAAAGCCTCACCAGCTGAATCAATCAACTGCAAAACAGAATATCAAGAAGAGATCATCGATTTGAAGAATTGGACTGCTGAAGCAATGAATATGAACATTATTATAAAAGCACAGAAATTGAATTTTAAGAAAATAAGATAAAATTGATGCATCATAAAAACAGAGGAAGGAGAAAAATCTCTGGTCAGTTTCCTTGACCAGATCATCAACAGGACTACAGAAGAAAACTTACCTAAATTAAGGAAGGGCATACCATACAAATAAAAAGCACACAGAACACCAAGTACACAAAAAAAGAATCTCCCCACAACATATAATAGCAAAAATATTACATGTACAGTAAAAAAGAAAAAATACTGAAAGCTACAAAAGAAAAATAATAAGTTACATATAAAGGAAAACCCATCAGAATTAAAACTGGCATTACAATGCAAATTATAATGGCCAAAAAACTTGGAACAAAGTATTCATGACTCTAAATGTCCACAGATGCCAACCGTGACTTCTTTACGTACCAAAACTATCTATCATAGTTGAAGGGGAAAGAAAAATTTTTCATGATATAAATAGACTGAAGGAATTCATGTCCACAAAACTTCCAAAGAAAAATTCAAAGCAATAAAAAGGGCTAAAGATATAATTACCAAAACACAAAATAGGACTATGAACACAAAAGGAAAATAAAATTACATTAAAATCAATTCACATTGTTCAATGGAACTACCAAAGTGAAACCGAGAAGAGCTCAACAGCTTAAAAAGACCTAGAAAAATAAGGACATCAAAACAGCAATACAAACCTCCAAATAAAAATATCCCAGGCCTAGATGGTTTTACAGTAGAATCTACTAGACATTCAAATAAGATCTATGAGAAATACCAGTTAATTTATTCAAAAAGATAGAAACAGAGAGGGAGCTCCCAAGCTTCTTCTATGAAGCCAATACTACTATAATCCCAAAACCAGGTAAAGACACAGCAACAAAAAAGAAAGTTATAGGCCCATATTCCTAATGAAGATAGATGAAAAATTCTCAACAAAACATGCACAAACCACATTCAGACACACATCAAAATGATCGTTCACCATGATCAAGTTGGCTTTATCATAGGGATGCATGGATGATTCAGCATACAGAAATAAATAAGCAACAAATCATATCAGAGGACTTAAGGGCAAAAATCACAGGAACATTTCAATATATTCAGAAAAGACATTTGATGAAATCAAACATACAGTTATGATAAAAGTCCCAGTTGGTATTGAACTGGTAGGAACACACCTCTGCATAATAAAGACTATAAATAACAAACCCACAGCCAACATTATTCTAAATGGAGAAAAAATTGAGGGTAATTAAACTTAAGAGGGAGGAGGGAGGTTTATATTGGGGTTTAAAAGGGAGAGAGAAAAATAGCATAGGTAATATGAAAATCCAGAGCAAAACATATTAGTAAAAATATGCGTAAAAATACATATACATATATGTGTGCATGTATACAGCTAAAGTTTATATAATAATAATAAATAAATAAAAACAGAGTGCCAGGAGGGAGAAATTTTCCTTCAAATTCTTGGTCAGGGTAGTCCCCAAAAGACTCCAAAAATAAAGAAGAAAATTGCCACCTCTCTTGATTAGCTCCCACCACCTGAAGGTGAGACCCTATTGTTGAAGTCAGGACATAGGCTTTGGACACAGGACTTGGAGCTGGAACTGTCCTCAAAGCTTTTTTCCATAAAGACCAGTTCTTGTGATATCAGTGGATACTGTTTATGCAAGCTGCCAAAGGAGAAAATCAATCAATCAATCATCCTAACAAGCTGTAAAGCCTAACAGAGCAATGCCTCGCCCAGCAAGCTATGTCTATTGGTGCAGTAGTGGCCCTTTTCTCTTCAGGTAATCAAGAGCTGTCTAATAGGACTTAAAGCTGGCTTAATGGGAGGGAACTCATGGGTGGCACTCTAAAGAGCCAAATACACATGACTGAAGAGGTTATAGATCCTAGAGAAAAACATAGTTTTGTCACATTCCCAGACCAATATAAATTCTCACTGTATTTTAAATATGTATTCTTATATTTACAGACAAATTTGCCCATCACCACTCATCAAAACTCTTCTTTGTGCAATAGATAGAGACTATGACAGAGTTTCACAACTGGTCAAACACAGAGAATAAGTGTCTGTGAGACCTCCAGCCCTAAGTGACACAGCTACAATGTATTCTCTAATTAAAGCACAATTGACCAAGTGCAGAGATTAAGATGCTCCAGATGTTTATTGTTTTTTTTTTTTTTTTCCCCTGGATTGAAAGGCTATACGAAAGCTCTGCCCCCCAGGTCTCAGGGATCGTCATGGAAGAGGGGGCAGAAAGTTTGTAAGAACATGGAGTGGTGAATGCCCATAAGGAAACAGTGTTTCCCATGTGGCTGGGAAGTTGATCATAGCAGAAGTGACAGTATGCAAAAGACCCATTCAGGCTTAAACCAGACCGAAACCAGTATAGAAGTGGGGACATATGAAAACATGCCCCACTTAGCTGAGGAGCTATTGGTAACAGATGACTACCAGGACAGGGAAAGTTTGTTAGCTTTGAAAGAGTGACACTAGATAGGCTGACCAGGCTCCAGTGAATGATCTCAAATGGACATGCATTTAGTAATACAAACATGATTTGATAGGACAACATATAAGTCAGAGTACATGAAATCTGGTGGATGGGGGGGGCTTGAGGCATGCAGATAGGGGAGGGGATCAAAACAGGATCAAGATGTATTGTTTGAAATTTACAAAAGTTCAATAAAAAAGAATAAGGAATAAAATCTTATTTGACATATAGTAATCGTGAAATTAATATTTGTGTCAATATTTAAAAAGAAACTGCCAAAATCTGCAAATGCCTCAATTTAACCACATCTTGCAATTTTTATCCATACACTGAGAGTGAATGTCAGTTTTTTTTCCTTAAAACTAAGTAATCTAGTTTAAATAGTTTGAAAACTAATATTCAGAGCTTAAGAAACTCTGACAAATTATTATTATTTGGGCTAATTTTCAATCGCGTGCCTTCTGTATTGATACGTGCTTTTTTCTGATTATGCCAGTTGACAGCTTCTCTAGTAAAAATTAAATTTTTATTCCCTGGTTTCTTCCAAAAGTCAGAATATTACTGGGCTTGCCTCTGTTGCTGTCTGAATGTTTCAGAGTCTCTTCCTTGGTGTCTCCCATGGAGACTCAGGAAAATTTGTTTTCATGTTTCACGTGGTATTGAGAGAACTCAATTTTTTCTATGCTTATAGGACAGATGTCCCATTACGTTAGCAGCAGTTGCAGGGGAATGGTTGGTTGCTGATTCTAATAGCTTCTGCTATCACTGCCTACGTGGCCCTATTCATCATTAGGAGGCCTCCTCATGCTGAGTCCTCTTCATTACTTGAATCACTTACTTTTCTTCAGCTTCAAACTTCCAAGGAAAAGTTTCTATATTATTTTTAATATTTTAAATTTTATGTATGTGTGTTTCTGAATGCATGCATGTACATGTGTTTCAGGAGCCCTTAAGAGCCAGAAGAGAGTACCAGATGAGCTGGAGCTGGAGTTCAGACACTTGTGAGCCACCCAACATGAGTGCTGGAACCTAACTCTGATCCTCTGCAAAAGCATCAAGTGTTCTTAACCACCAAGAGGTCTCATTATGCCCAGTGTCTCCTCATTTATGAGTATTCTAATCTGCCTAAACCCACCATGATAAAAATTTTTTTAATATAAACTGGTGTATATTATGTATATTAAAACCCTCCATAGTTATGCCCCAAATTACTTGTGGTGCCATAACTAATTTCCCTCTATCATACTAGACATGGAATAAACAAAATCTAAGCAAAATCTAAATACCAGTGCAACAACTCTCTGGAAATAATTATAAATATTGAAAATACTAAAATTTATTTTCATGGGACATACCAAGTTTATAGAGTTTGTTTTAAGTTTGTAATATGTGTGTTACTTACTTACTTAATTAATTAATTTTAATTTTTTGGTCTTTTTGAGACAAGGTCTCCCTGTAGGCTCAGGTGGTCAGGTGTCTCAGAACTCACTATGTAGACCAGGCTGGCCTTGAACTGGTCTCTGCCTGACTCTGCCTCAGAGTGCTGGGATTAAAAGTATGTGCCACCATACTTGGCTGCTTTGTTTTTGTTTTAATTTACTTTGATCTTTCTTTGGATTCATGTCCATTTTTAAAACTATACATGAAAATCACAAACGCTATTTAAATTTCTAACATTGTTGTAGGTCATTTGAATGATTTATTCATAACATTGGAAAATATATTGTTTTTGACTTCCTTCTTCTAACATGCACAAATAAGTAAGTCTGTTGATAGACCCTCTGCTCTGCAAGAATAAATTTTAAGATCAAATGGTGAATATGTTGTGAAACCTAACAATATAGTACTGTTTATAGACACTGAAGAACATTCAAAATACTTCACCTCTTTGGAGAAGAATGGTCTAGTTTTGTTCAAAATGCTGGGCTGCCCCAAGGCAGAAGCATGTGAGGATTATGTTGAGAAGTTGACCTTTTACTAGCTATGATTTCAGAAGAGACACACCTGATTATTTTGTTTTGTTTTTAATTGAAAGTTTAATTGAAATTGAAAGGGCAGTGATAAAGAATTTGCTGAAATCAAAGTATCTAGAAATAATCTTTTCCGGGTAAATGACTTGATTTAATTTTCCATATTTTTCTAATAATAACCTGATATTGGTAACTGATGTCTGGGATTAAAATAACCACACATTTTCATTTGTGGCTAGAAAAGAGTAAGACAAGACTCAATATGATCTAAAATTTATGTTTATTCATAAACAGAATCACAAAATAGATGCAGGAAGTTGCACCTGTTTAAGGTACTTACTCCTCCAGATTGCTATTACCTGGGTCTCATAATAGTCACTACATAATATTTCTACAGTGGAATGAAGTTAATTGAGTGCATTCTATGAAAATAATCAATGTTTGTGGAAAATGGATACTATTTAATAGGCATACCAAAATATATTTAATAGAAATTATTATACTATTCTTCAGAATTCAGTCATGACCAAGAGAAACAAAAACAAAACCTTCACAAGCATCTACCTGTATACGTATAGTATGATGAAATTAACAAAGGTCATTAATAGTTCAGATATAAAGTGACGTGAATATTCATACAGTTTTTTACTTATACAGATAGCATTCAAATAAAAAAGCTTTACGCTCTGTGACACAAAATGTCAAATAAAAGTGGTTTAGAGATTAGATTAACTTGAAAATTTCCTTAGTTTGCCAGTAGATGCAATCTTATTTTCATCTCCAAGAGATTATGACCTAAAAAATGATATGATTAACTCTTACATTTTTTTTTTTTACTACAGTCAGTAGGAAATGTGATTACTTTTTTTTTTTTATCTTTTTGAGACAGGGTCTCCCTGTAGCCCCAGATGTCTTGAAACTCACTATGTAGACCAGGCTGGCCTTGAACTCACAGAGATCCACCTTCTTCTGCCTTCTGAGTGCTGGGATTAAGGGCGTGCGCCACTATGCCCGGCTTTTAGGATAAATTGACTCTAATCGCTCTAGATAAATTTATCGAGAGATCCAACTATAAAATTTCTTATAAATATATTATAGTCTCTTGAAATTATCAGTATTTCTTAAGATTTTAAATCAATCTTTTTGTGTTTTACATACAATGAGATTACTAGTTTTAGCAAATAATATGCAAAAAATCCAATTAGTGGAAGTCATAGGCATCATTCAGCAGGGCCTCTCAGCATAGACTCTGTTCTGTAGCAGACTGACACATTTCGGGCACTCATCATGGTTACAAATGTAATACAATAGAGAATAAGTCTTGTGCATCTAAAATTTCCTGAGAGGAAAAACAAATATCTCTTCATTCAGCGATAGGCACCAATGAGTATCCAAACTGATGATTCCACTCAAATGTGACTTGGTGAAGCAGAGTATTTAATTAGGGTTATTTACAGGAATGTTAGTGAATGTGAATGTTTTTGAACAGGAGTGTGAATTACTTGTGGACTGAAGAAAAATTCTTTCAGCAAGCTGTTTGCTGTCTATATATTCTTGGGGAGGGGTGTGGCATCAAGAGCCCCTCCCCATAACAACCTGTTTATTGTCCTCAAAACCTTGGAGAGGGAAAGAGCCTCCTGAGTCCGTCCTTTCTCCATGACCTGAGTTAATGGCTCAATCATATGAAACTTTTTATTAATTAATCACACCTGCTTGTAGTTCAAAAGGACAACAGCCATGCCATGCCATGCCCAGAAGAGAGGTTTCATGACTTGTGTAATAGAATACAAATCAGTAAAGATGGGTACCATATATTTATGTATAAATAAAATGTCACAGTACTTTAGGTGACTTGTATGTAATTTGGGATAGATTTTTCATCTTTGCTCATTATATCTGTCCAAATTGCTTGTGTGCAAATACTCTTAGAATGTGCAGTTAGCTTTATTAAGTTTATCTTCCTGAGCAATGTACATTAGAAATTACTTGTGCTAGTACATTGTATGTCTTTTCAATGTCATATTGAAGTGAACAGCTTTATTTGGACATTGTATCAAATAAATGATGCTTTGTTTCTTCTTGACTTCTTAGGCCTTTAAGAATCAGTTTAAAACTCCTAGGGATTTTATGTAAGACTATGAACTCCATTTCCCTAACTTTGCAATTAACATTCAACAAAGCATCTAATCAAAGCATCACTTTCTCATTAGTAAAGCTCTGACAGTTTCATCATCAAGTGGCTAGTGTTCCAGCAAATTGTGTTGATATCCTATCAGATATGTCAAGAACTTGATCTTCCTTTCCATTAAGTCAGATTAGGGACAGGAACCAATTTCCATTATGAATATATGACTGAAAACAAGTGATGCTTTTCCAGCAAAATTCTCTAATAGAAAATGGATTATGCTAGTGTTCCCATTTCTATATATTATACCCAAGCCAAGTATATTAAAATATTAATTGAATAATTGAATATTGATGAACTGGTTAATAAATAAAAGTCCTTGAAATTGATTAAGATTTTAAGTTTTGAAATATTGGAAAGAAAAAGTAAATCAACGGCTAAAAATGACCTGTGACTAAAGGGCATGATTTTGTTAGATATAGATATTATTTTCTATTCTACTAATTTCACATTTATATAACTTTATTTTTATTAATTTCTTTTTAATCACAAACACAAAGCAATTAATAATATCCAATTCTTTCCCCTCACTCCATCCTGCTTTTAGCATTGGGCCCAGGCCCACTCCTGCTCTTTCAATCCCAGAATTCCAGACTAACCTCCTCGTCCAGACCTGCCCACTGAGCTCTGTTTCGCTGTTCCCAGATGAACTCAATCATCCATCTTAATTTGTCAGACACTCCACAGGCTATCTCCACCCCAACCTTGCCCTTGGTTACCTGATCTGCCTGTCACAAAGTTGCCTACTACCCTGGCAAGTCAGATCCCATTCATTGTACCTTGATTCTCCTTCAGCCTGAACAGCTCCATTCACTTTCCACACTCAATCACCCTTTGAGTCTTAGGCCTAGGTCTGCCCTTGCTCTTTCCATGCCCCATATCTCTGAACTACCCCCTTAGACCAGTTCTGCTCACTGTATCTGATTCTCTGCACTCAGACCAACTCAATTCTCCAGCTTAGTTTGTTAGAACCGCCACAGACCCTCTTCACCCCTAACTAGCTCTTGGCCTCCTGACCTACTGGCTACAGACCTGCCTACTATCTTCTTAAGTCAGATCCCACTCACTGAGCCTTGATTCCTCTTCATCATGTCTACCCACACTCTGTCCCCCTTCTAGCCTTGGGCCCACTCCTGCTCTGCACTACTCTCTGAGCCCATACTGGCCCACTGTGTTCTGATCCTCTGCAACCAGACTAGCTCAATACTCCGACTTCATTTGTTAGACCGTCAACAGGCTTTCCCCACCTGCTTCTTACCCTTGGCACCTCTCTGCCACAGACCTACCTAATACTAAGAACAGTTACTACCCAGTGTGAATGAACCTAAAGCACACACCAAGCAACTTTTCATACCTGAGCAAAAAACAAGCAAATTACAGGAGCAATATGAACATGACCAAACTTTCAATAAACAAAAAAAGACTAGAATTTCCTATTGGACATACAACCAAAAAAGACATTTGTATGCTCAAATGGGAATGCAAAAATTAAAATAATATGTAAAACCATTAGAATATGTTCCCAACAAAACCCTGAGTCCTACAGAAGAGAATCACCACAAGGAGCCCCACAATGCAGAATTTAAAAGAACAATCAAAACTTAATCAGAAACTTAAAGAACACATAAATAACTCAAAGAATTCAGAGGATAGGCATAAAACTGGGACAGAAGTGCAAGAAAATGCAAATAAGTCACTAAATGAAGTAGAAAAAGCAGTTGAGAACTTGAAAGGCGAATTCACAAAAGAAATAAAAATATTGAAGAAAACCGAAGTTGAAATGAAGGTGGAATTAGAAAATTCAATAAGTCAATCTGAAATGATAGGAGAAAGCCTCAGAAGCTGAATGAATGGAAAACAGAATCTCAAGACACAAGATAAGATGGTGAAGTTGAAGAACTGGACTCCTCAAGCAAAGACTATAAATTTAAAAACAAAAACAAAAACAAACAATCTCCACCCCTTGTTTCCTCTATATTCCATGAGTCTTAGGTGTAGAGGTTCCACTGTAGATGTGTTACCTAGGACTGGGCACCTCTCAGATGTATATTTTCTGTGTCTGACCAGTTAAGGGATTCTGCAGTAGCCTCCCTCTGTTGCAAAAAGAAGCTTCTTTGATGAGTGGTGTATGGTATACTTGTATGTAAATATAAGGATCCCTATTTAGTATATGTTAAGAAATTTCATTTGTCTAGAGATGTGACAGAGATAGATTTTTCTCTAGGGTCTCTCCAGTCATGTGTATTCAGCTGTGTTTACAGTGCCACCAAAGAATTCACTTCCATTGCGAGGTAAACTTTAGGTAGAAGGCTTCCAGGCCAGTTCCTGCTCCATTGCTCCAAGTCCTGTGTCTAAAGTATGTCCTGTCTTCAGCAGTAGGATCTTATATTCCAGTTCTGGGAGATAACCAAGAGTTCCTAACGAAGAAGGTGTAGAAAGAGTGTAAGGGCCAAATTTGGACCATGAACATAGTGAAGCAGAGGCTTTCAGACTACTGGAAACTTCCATATGTAAAAGTTTTGAGCACAGGACTCATGTCAATTCAATCAGACAAGGGCCCAGAGAGGAATGAGGTAAATGGGTAGCAGGTCGACTCTAGTCCTGGAACTGCTGGAGACTAATTACTACTGGGTGAGAGTGAGTAGGCCTTGCCAATGATCTCTAGATAGGCTGACTAGACTCCAGTGAATGAATTTTCACTGAAGGACATCTGAATAAAAATGCTTGAATGGTTCGGATTCAACATGTATGGCAGAATACTAATCAAAGGAGATAAAAGGGTCACTTAATTCTAATCAACCAAACAGTTGAACAAGAAAATGTTAAATTCATGTCATATATGTGCAAAACTCTGGTGCACCCAATTTCATAAAACCAACACTCCAGGACTGTAAAACACAGATTAACAACAACAGTAATAGCAGGTGACTTCAGTATCCCACTGTTTTCAGGTCAACTGCACTGTCCCGAGCCCGCAGGATCTGCAATGGGGTACCTGGATTGGGGAATGGGGATTTGGATGGGGCAAGAGACAAGAGAAATGGAGACAAGACAGCATTCTGATCAAGTCTCATTTATTGAAGCACAAGCATGAGGTTAAATAGAGAATGAGAACAAAGGAGTAAAGATTGAGAGTAATCATATAAACCAGGCCACAGGGGCCTAGATATACTCTAAGGGAAGAATCTACTGATTAACGGGAAATAGGGCAGTTTACTGGAAAAGAGTACAAGGCCATGGGCCAAGGCCATGGGCCAAGGCTGCGGGCTCAGTCCCGTGCCTGCGGGAGGAGAGTGGGCAGAATGAAAAGTTACCAGCTTAGGTCTGTCAGCAGTTTTGAGAAATGGCTGAGCCTCAGGCTCCCAACAGGTCCCCCTTTTTTACTTTATAGAGTTCAGAGACGGAAAGTTGCTAGACCCTTAGGGAACTGTGCCTGTCTTAGGTTGGATTATCCTTCCCCAAGGGCTTACCCATCATTGGATAAAGTAGCAGCATTAGACTACCCTCCTGTCTTAGGTTGCCATCAAAGTGGGATTCTCACATACCCATCATTGACTGTCCCATTCATCTCTCAAGGGGGATGACTAGAAGCGTCATCATAGCAACACGCCCCTTTACATTCTTGATCCAAAATATCGAGGCGATGATAATGGACCTGAATTGGTTTCGCCTGAAATGCCTCCACCTGCTGTTTAATGAAGAGTGTAAGCCTTTTTACTAACAGTGGCCCTAGCGTAAGAAGGAACAGGAAGAGAAGGAGGGATGGAATCAAAGAAGGGATCCAAGAAAGGAAGGGGGAATCCAGCCATCTGGAAGGATTTTGATAACAATGATGCAGTTTGTAACTGATGGTCTGCAGGGTCTGTATATTTTGTTCTACTAATCCCGATTCATTGACATAGAAACAGCATTTCTCCTGTAAGAAAAGGCAAGTTCCCCCTTTTTCAGCAGTGGTTAAATCAAGGGCCCTACGATTTTGAAAGGCAACTTGTGCCAAGGAAGTCAGCTGGCGTTGCAAGGATGCAAGGCTACTGGCCGTGGATTCTATAACTTGTTGTAGTTGGGAGTTGTACTCCCTTGTGGTATAGAAAGTATGTCCCAGGGCCCCCGCAGAAAGGCTGGCAGAGGTGGTAAATCCTATCCTGATTACAAAAGGCATGAATACCCCTCTCTTAAATTGTGGGCGGAGTAGCCAGGCGAACTCCCCTGGCGAATACATGGTCAGTTGGGGTACAATAGTAATTAATATACAGGGTCCTGGAGAGGAAATAGTAATCTGTTGATACAGGGGTTCATTGCACCAGAAAGACATAAGAGGGGGGGCATTAAGAGATGGACTGACAGAGTGATTACTGTGACACACAAAGGAGGGGAGAGTGTAGGTGGTAGTGATATAGCAGAGGGAAATATTTTGAGTAGGATCATAAAGTAAAGGAATAGATGGCATAGGGGAGAAGGTGTAGTGCCAGCGGTAATGATGTTAGGTGCAGAGGAATAGTTAACAGGGACATCGGCTAGTAAGGGGTGAACCAAAGAGGCACACAACAAGCACAATGAAGCATTGATATTAGAAAGGTTTAACAATTTTAAAGCAAAATTTAGATAATTGGGCCAAAGGCCAAGACGAAAGGTGGAATTTGTATATATGGCAGACTGAAGTTTAGCCTCACTCATAATGATAATGTCTCATTTGCTTATCAGTGGTAGCAGGGACCAGCTGGCAGGAAATAAATAGAGACCCCACTGGGAGTAAGGAGTACCCATCATTATAAATTTTTCCTCCAACTCCATTTTGCCACCTGATGTTCCAAGTGTCATCTATACGAATTGTGAATTGACCATTGTCATAACTCAATATGCCATTTTTGCTGTAAGCATCATGAAGGTGATGCAAGCCCAATATCTACATCCGCCGTATATGGTACTAGCTGTGAGACAACTGCCTCTATTATCATAAGTGAAACATGCATAGGTCTCAATTTAGAGGATAAAATAGACAGGGTGATTGGAATGACAATGGTTGTTTGGCAACCCGTCGCTGGACAGTGGGCGGTGCCAATGGTTTGGGTGTTGTCATCAGAGTGTATGTCTCCCTCTTTAACCTGGAATTCCCACTGTAACACCATCTGCAACCAAACGGGACCAATCAGGGGGAGCAGGATGTAACAAGCAGAGGCCATTGCGGTCTGGCTGGGCTGCAAAAGAGAACAGAGAGAAAAGAAAAACATTTCCCAGGGAGCCTCATTCTCCCTGGAACATTGGTTAACATCTATCTGCTTTACTAAGCATTCAGGTAACCAGCGGGCTGCATCATGTTGCTGTGAGTAAATGCAGACAGATCCTCTTCCCCATATTAATACTGAGTCTGGGCCATGCCATGAATTATCCAGGGGGTTCTCCCATTTAACCATGGCATAGCATCTCTTAGATTCTGGATGCCAGAAGCGATCTGTAGCTGACTTACCATTAGCATCTAAATTTAAAAATTTTATAATAAAGAGTATATGGTTTAATAAATTATTGGGGGATCCCCTGATGGGGTACATTCCCCCTTTTTCACTTTATTGAGTGTATTTTTTTATAAGTAGATGAGCTCTTTCAACTATGCCCTGAACCTATGGGTTGTAAGGTATTTCCATTGTATGTTTCATCTGCAAGGTGTTGCAGAAATTTCGAAAAGCTTGAGATATATATTTGGGACCATTATTTGTTTTAATATGTTTTGGGGTACCCATAGTAGAGAAGCAGTGGAGTAAATGAGCAATAACATGTTTAGTAGCTTCCCCTGTTTGTAATGAAGCACAGAGAAGTCCACTGAATGTATCAATGCAAACATGAATATATTTAAATTTGCCAAAATCTTTGTAGTGAGATACACCCATTTGCCAAAGCATGTTAGGGACAAGTCCTCTAGGATTGACTCCTAGATGGGGAACAGGGAGAAAAGTGACAAAGGTTTTATATTTTTTAACTATTTGTCTAGCTTGTTCTCTGGTGAGTCTAAACATTAATCGTAAGGAAACCGCATAATGTGGTGTAACTCATGAGCTTGTTGAGCTTGAGTAATGTTAGAAGGAGTAGCAGTAGCAACAAGTTTGGTGGCTGCATTGGTGACCTGATTGCCAGCTGTTAAAGGCCCCGGAAGGTTAGAGTGTGTTTGTATGTGTCCTAAAAAGAAGGGGGCTGTCCTTTGGCGAATGAGGTGTTGGCAATGACAAGATCTGCAGCTTCAGAAATATGCCCAATTATAGGAACAGTTTTAAAAGAGGTATAGCACGAGCGATGTACGCACTGTCAGTGTATATATTAAGGGGTGTATCAGGGAACACAGAGAAAACTGATATGATGGCAGACAGTTTTACCAGTTGTATAGAGGTTTTGTTGGTTTGAAACTGTACAACCCAATTGTTCCAAGTGTAGGCTGCCATTCCACTGGAGGAACCATCTGTAAAGACCAGCAAGGCAGCAGGTAAAGGCTGATGGCTAGTAATGCATGGAAAAATGAAAGTGTGCAGGTTAAAAAATTGAATAAGCTTGTCAGGTGGGTAATGGTTATTTAAAACCCCCAGAAAATTAGCACAAGGTATTAGCCAAGTCTCTGAGTTTTGAAGTAATCAATTAATGTGATTTTTGGTATAAGGTTGTATAATATGAAGAGGTTCCATACCAAAATATTTACGACCGTGGTCCCGACCTATAATTATTAAGTCAGCTACTGCATCATAATATGGAAGCAATACCCTTTTTGGGGAGGCAAGTAAATGTATCCACATAATAGGATGATCAGGCTCCTGCCAGAGAAGACCAGTAGGTCATACGTGAGTATTAAAAATCACGAGCCTTAAGGGCTTGTGATAATCTATATTGGTAACAAACAGGTTAGCAATTGCTTCCTCAACTCTATGTATGGTGACTCTGGCCTCCTCGGTAAGGTTTCTGGGTGGGGTTGGATTTGCATCCCCTTTAAGGATGTCAAAGAGGGGCTTTAAGTCCCCAGTGGTCGACTTTAAATAAGGACGTAAACAATTAATATTACCTATTAGTTTTTGGAAATCATTTAAGGTTTGTGGTTTATCAAGTCTAAGGATAGCCTTTTGATTAGTTATTTTTTGCCCATTAATCTGAAAACCCAAATAAGAGTAGGGATCTTGAGTTTGTACCTTTTCAGATGTTATTTGTAAACCTACATCAAATAAATCTGATTTTAACTGAGCATAACATTGTAATACCGCTTCTGCAGTTGCACCTGCTATTAGAATATCATCCATATAATGGACTATATACATGGATGGCCAAGTATTTCTGGTATTTTGAAGAGCTGCAGCTACAAACTTCTGACAAAGGGTAGGGCTATTGGCCATTCCTTGAGGCAAAACCTTCCATTGGTATCTCTTCATAGGTTCTCTAAAGTTAACAGAAGGAAGACTAAAGGCAAAGCTTTTGCAATCCTCAGGATATAAGGGAATAGTGAAAAAACAGTCCTTAAGATCTACTATTATCTTAAAGTATTTTTGTGGTATGGCAACTTGAGAAGGCAAACCTGGCTGTAAAGTTCCCATGTAGCTTGAGGCAAAACCTTCCATTGGTATCTCTTCATAGGTTCTCTAAAGTTAACAGAAGGAAGACTAAAGGCAAAGCTTTTGCAATCCTCAGGATATAAGGGAATAGTGAAAAAACAGTCCTTAAGATCTACTATTATCTTAAAGTATTTTTGTGGTATGGCAACTTGAGAAGGCAAACCTGGCTGTAAAGTTCCCATGTAGTCCACGGAGAACAAGTCTCTTTAATGTGCCCTGCCTCAAGTTGTCCCTGCACCAAATGAGTGGCTACTGCCAACTTCTCTGCTGTAAGCGGCCATTGAGCTATCCAAACTGGATCATCTGATTGCCAGGTTATATGATCCACATAGTTTGAGGGTGCAGGTTCGTCAATGGCTGCCATTATAAATTTTTCTGACCTCACTTATCATTATGACCTGTGTTTGCTAAGGGTGACAACCTTCCATTTTCTTTCTTCCCTAATCCTTTGCCAGGGCTGTATCCTTGAGCAAGCATCTGTGCAGTAACAACATCATTTGGACTGTACATAACTATTCTCATTTGTGAAAGTAAGTCTCTTCCCCACAGGTTTACTGGTAAATAAAGGACAACAAAAGGCTTAATCAAACCAGAATTATTTATGGAATTTTTTTAAGTGAGAAATTTTGAGCTCTGTTTTGGGTTTTGGCTCTGTCCTATGCCTTTTAAGTTGGTCAGAGTTTTAACTGTAGGCCAGGCTATGGGCCAGGTCTCAGCAGAAATAATAGTAACATCAGCTCCAGTATTGATAAGGCCATCGAATTTCTTTCCATCAAGCCATAAAGTCAACATAGGTTTTTTGTAAGTAATGGCTTGGACACAATAAGTATTGGATGAACCGAAGTTCTTATTTTCTCCCTGAATGAGATGACTGGAATTAACCAGGGGCATTAGAATTATCTGAGCAATACGGTCCCCCTGCAGAATGGTGACTATATTGTCAGTAGCTTGGGCAAAATTTTTATTTCCCCAGTATAATCAGCATCAATTATCCCAGTCACAACAGATAGGCCTTTAAGAGAGATGCTACTGCACCCTAATATTAGCCTGCAAGTATTGGTGGGGAGTGGTCCATAAATCCCAGTCCCTATGGTCTGAATTCCCATGTCTGGAGTCAATACTATGTGGGAGGAGGAACTGAGGTCCAGTCCTGCCCTTCCTGTGGTGGCTCGGTTGAGGTCTGAAAAGGATTGCAGTTGCTGGCAGGAACGAAACTGACTGCCCCAAAAGCTTGTTTTGGGGCCTGGGACTGGCCCCTCCACCCGTTTCCATGACATGGAGATAAAGGAACTGAGGTCCAGTCCTGCGCTTCCTGGGGTTGCTCAGTTGAGGTCTGAAAAGGATTGCAGTTGCTGGCAGGAACGAAACGGACTGCCCCAAAAGCTTGTTTTGGGGCCTGGGGCTGGCCCCTCCACCTGTTTCCCTGACGTGCAGGTAGAGGTCTCCCTTTGACATCAGTCTTGGACTTGTACTCGTTAGCCCAATGTCTTCCCCTTTCACATCTGGGGCATAATTTGGAACGTTTTTATCATCAGTCTTTTGCTGATCATTACCTATTTTGCATTCCCGGGTGAAATGCCCACTCTTACCACATTTAAAACACCCCTTGCCTTTAGTCTTATTTTTATCAGTGAACGTTGTCTTAATTCAGTGAACATACTGCATTTTTGAGGTTTAGAGTTTGTTGTTCTTGTTAGTTTTGAGACAGGGCCTCCCTGTAGCCCCAGCTGGCCTGGAACTCAGTTTGAAGACCAGGCTGGCCTTCAACTCAGAGATCTGCCTGCCTCTGCCTCCCTAGTGCTGGGATTAAAGGTGTGCACCTCCATCTCCAGCAACAAATCTATTATAGAGAATTCCCACAATTAATAAAGTTACAAAAGTAAATATTACTGAATGCAGCACATTTTATTAGAAATTCTAGGAAGACAGGATATAAAGTTTAACTAGACTAAAAGTAAATATGGTACTATAAAGTATTTAACAATTAATTGATATGACACAGAAACTGCTTTTTGGAGGGTCTTTTTGCCTTTCTGTCAACTTACAAGGTGCTACAATCCATCCGTTTTTAGCTTGGTTTTTTTTTTTTTTTTTAGCTGTCTTCTTACAGTTTTCAAAATACTCTGATTTCTATAGTAAATAATCACCCCCACTAAGTACCGCCCTTATTAATGTATTTCAATCAATGGGAGTTAATCACTGTTTAGCCACACCATCTAAGATTGCTAAGGTATATGGGGCTGTGGCTCCATACTGCGACACGGCAGTTTTTAATTCTTGAATTAGTTGAAAATCAAAACCCATATGATGCCGCCATGCTTGCCCTTGGTCATCTGTCGTTTCTGTCACAGGGAAGGCCTCTATATAGGAGGAAAAATTATCAGGATCCTTAAGATTTTCTTTGTATGAATGGAGGCCGGGGCCTCGAGGGGTTTGGCAAACTTTTTTCTATTTACAACAGTTTTCCTACCTGTTCTAAGTTTTTGTAATTTGAGTATCAATGATTGATGCCTTTCCTCTAGTTTAATTTGTTCCTGCAATTGTGCTATCTGTTCCTTCAATTCTGATCTAGAATCTATTGCTGCCATTATAGTTGGAGCAGACAGTACACTGAAAGAAGGAGGGCAGTCACATTCTTGCCTCTTGTGGCCTTTTGGTGACCTAATCTCAGTTTTACAAATTAACCCCTCCCTCTCAGACTCTGAGCCATCTGTATCCAAGGTTGGATCAGGCAGCTTCTGGTAAAAGAGGATAAATATGAATATGTTCTTTTTTAAACCTTTGAGCATCCTCTTGATTTCCCTTCCCTGTAATTGACTCCGAGGACTCCTTCTTTAAAGTTTTAGAAGAACCCTCATCTTCACTATCAAGAGAAATTAAGTCAGGAGGCTTATCCTTAGGAATTTCCCTCAACTCTGACTTAGAACTGCTTCTAAAAATCTCTTCAGCCCGGGCAATCGCTGCCACTACTGGTTCATGTTCATCTCTCCTATCTATTAATTCTTTTATTA
>NW_008351640.1:1350014-1356290 GCF_000622305.1 Nannospalax galili | reverse complement strand
TTTTATTAAGTTCCAATAAGAAAAAGCAGTAACAGGAACCTTTCCAGGTCCAAACACTGTATAAAAGTCTTGTAATGCATCTCCCACTCTCCTCCATCTTTTTATATCTATGACCCCATCTTGGGGACACCAGGGACAAATGTCCTTTACAAAATCAAAGAAATGAAATAAATCCATAGTCCTAACCTTTACTCCTCATGTCTTTAGAGCCTCTCTCAATTTCTTGACATAAATCTGACGCTGGCTCAATTCTTGCCCCATGATCGGACGGATTGACTTACCTTCGGTTCGGTCGCAGCAGGCTCCCACGGCGTGTCTCCGAACTGCTTGAAATTGAACAAGTGCACTCCTTCCTTTTTCCGTCGTCTCCCTCACGAGATGCCCCCAGTATCCAGCCCCATGTTGGGCGCCACTCTGTCCCGAACACACGGGATCTGCAACGGGGTACCTGGATTGGGGAGTAGGGATTTGGATGGGGCAAGAGACAAGAGAAATGGAGACAAGACAGTGTTCTGGTCAAGTCTCATTTATTGCAGCACAAGCATGAGGTTAAATAGAGAATGAGAACAAAGGAGTAAAGATTGAGAGTAATCATATCAACCATGCCACAGGGGCCCAGATGTACTCTAAGGGAGGAATCTACTGATTAACAGGAAATAGGGCAGTTTACTGGAAAAGAGTACAAGGCCGCGGGCCAAGGCCATGGGCCAAGGCCACGGGCTCAATCCCTTGCCTGCAGGAGGAGAGTGGGCAGAATGAAAAGTTACTAGCTTAGCTCTGTCAGCAGTTTTGAGAAATGGCTGAGCCTCAGGCTCCCAACGCTGCACAAAGAATAAACAGAGATCATCTGAATTAAATCATACCTTACATGAAATGGACCATGCAGATATTTATAGAATATTCCACCCAAGCCACAAAGAATGCTCTTCCTATTCTGAAGCCCACACAAGTTTCTCTAAAGTTGACCACATACTGGAGCACCTACAAACACAGAAAACATCAACAAACAAGCAAACAAATTAAATAATTCCATGGATTCTATCAGACCACAATGCAATAAAGCTTATAATCAATAGCAAAATTACTATAGTAACTACATTTAGTCATGCATATTAAATGATACACTCCTGAATGATGAACAAGTCAAAGAAGAAATTAAGAACAAAATAAAAGTATTCCTGAAATTAAATGAAAATGATAGTTCAACACAACAAGTCCTCTGGGTTGTTTTAAGCAGTGCTAAGAGGGAAGTTAATTGCTCAAACTGCCTACATTAAAAAATCAGAAAACAACCTCATATAAATGACTTGACAGAATTGCTCAAGACTCTGGAAAAGCAAGAACAAACCAAACCCAAACCTAGCAGACAGGAGACATAATGAGAAGCAGAGCAGAAATTAATGAAATAGAAATAAAGACAACAATACAATGAATGGAAAGTAAGAGCTGGTTCTTGGTAAAGCTAAATAAGATAGATCCTTAGCCTTGTTAATCAAAAGAAAGAAAGAACAAATTCAAATTAACAGAGTCAGAGGTGAAAGGGAAACATCACAACCAACACCAAAATAATCCAGAATGTTTTAAGGGAATTCTTTAAATACTCTATTAAATTTGAAAATCTAAAAGAGATGGATGGAATTCAGTTTTCAAATTATTTTATTTGTTTTTGTTATTTTTTATTTATCTGTGAGTGTATTTCCTGCATGTATATAAGTGAACCTGTGTCATGGAATGCCTGCAGGAGTCAGAAGAGGTCATCAGATTTCCCAAAACTGGAGTTAGGGATGGTTGTTAGGCATCATGCGAATGCTAAAAATTGAACTCGGAGCCTTAAGTGTTCTTAATTGCTGAACCATCTCCCCAACCCTGAAATGGATGAATTTCTAAATTGATGGAAACCACTAAAGTTAAACAAAGAAGAGATCAACCAATTAAAGAGATCAATAACAAATAAGGAAATTGAAACAGAAATACAAAACCTCCCAGACAGAAATGTCCAGGTATAGATAAATTCACAGCAGAATTATTCTAGACAGTCAAAGAATATCTATAACTAATACTTCTTAAATTATTAAAAAGATAGAGGGAAAACTCCCAAACTCTTTTGATAAAGCCAGTATCACTCTAATACTAGAAACAGGTAAAGACACTTTTATTATTAAAAATATGAATGTGAGTAGAACTGGAAGGAACACATCTCAACATAACAAAAGCTATATGCAACAAACCCACAGCCAACATCCTTCTAAATGGAGAAAAACTGGCAGCATTCCCATTAAAATCAGGAACCAGACAAGTTACTTGCTTTGGTTACTTGCTGTGGTATTTTATAAATTCAAGTCTCTAATTTCAACACAATGCATCTTGGAAGATATGTCTAATATATAGAAATTGAAGTGTGATTGGGTACAATCACCTTTCGATGTTCTAGTTTTCCAATATTAATATTCTGTTCTAATTCTTTTCATTGACTGTGTACACATGCAAGTGTATTTTGCTGCAATCGTTGAAGATAAATTGTGTATAACATATTTTATTTCCAAGTATCTCAGCATATCCTTCTGAAAAACAAGGAAATCATGGAACATACTAAAATGGCATTATGACAATGTAATACTAGCAAAAATTTCTTAATATCTATACTATTTATTCTCTGTTGTTATGATAAAACAAAATCACCAGAGAAACTTACAGAAGGAAGAGTTTATTTGGGCTTTTGTTTCTAGAAGGATAAGAGTCCATCATGGTAGGGAGGCATGACAGCAAGGAGTAGGTTGAATTGGGAGCCAAAAGCTTGCAGCTCACATCTTTAACAGCAAACACCAGAGAGGGCAAACTGGAAGCGAACAGGGGAATGAACTTTCAAAGCCCACCTCCCCAGAACTCCCTTTCTTTTGCAAGACCACATCTCTTAACCCCCAAGAAATAGCACTACTGGGTACAAGTGTTCCAACGTTTGAGCCCGTGGGGAACATTTTCATTCAAACGACCACAATGTCTACACTGCCAAAATGATATTAAAATATCCAAATGATTTCCCAAGTGTTTCTGTAAAGCTTCTTTTATTATTTTTCCAGAATTTTAAAATCAAAAGACATTTTTTTATATTTAACTTTAGAATGATGCCTATGTTTTTAGCTAACATGGTGTAATTTGTAGATCATAGCACCAGTATATTTTCTATATTTTCAAATTATATGATAAGTTATTGAAGGCGTGTTTGACTTCTTCTGTGTTTTCTTTGAACTTAAAATCAGGCCAAATGTATTCTATAATTTGTTGTAATTAAGATACTATTTATTGGTAATTGCATTATCTTCATCAATCAGTCAATGAGCACAAAACATATTTCTAATAAAAAAATACTAAATTGGTTAAAATTTTGTTAAATCACTAATGAAGTTTTATACACACACATCAAGCCTAAAGATTGAATATTTATTAGTATCAAATTTTAGATTTTTACATATACCATTGATTTCCTTATCAGTAAAACACAATTACACACTTCCTATGACTATTTTTCTCTTCATAAAGTATAATTCACTGGTAAAATTAATGATATGTGTCATAAAATAAAATGGCAAATACTTATAGAATTTTACTGAATTTACTTTTAAAGTTTCATATTTTTAGAATGCTTCATACAAATGTATGGGTATATATATATATAATTTTTATTTTTAGTTATGATAGGGAGGCATGGCAGGAAGCCGCAGGCCCAGTAGCAGCAGCCAGAAGCTCATGGCTCACACCTTCAGAAGCAAGCACCAAGATCAGAGGGCTGTTTTTGTATCTGATACGTATGCCTGCTTACTTTATTTTGTTTTTTCTGATCTATCCTTGTAGGACTTTTCTTTGTCTCTTTTTATTATCTTCATTCAATTACAATTATTGAAATACTATAATTATATTATCTATGACATAAATATTATCTTCTTTCCATGCTGTAAAATGCTTCTATTTATGTAAGTAAGTCATCTTTTTAAAACTATCACTCACTAATTTCTGTCTAGGCAAATTATTTTTCCTATGTTGTTATGAGCTGATTTTTCTGTGTGTGAACTATGACACATACATGGTCAGTTAATATGACACATACATGGTCACATACATTGTCAGTTAGCATAAGACCATTGTTCTTAGGGAGCAGTGTCCATTTAACACTGATATTGTTTAGACAAAAAAAGCAAATTTAATATTTCCTAGGAAATGAAGCTAAGAGAATCAGGATTGCTTCATTTAACTCTCCAAGTGCCTAATATTGTATACATAATTTTGATGTATACTTTGCAATAGTCATCAAAGGGTAAATGATGTTAAATTATGTTAGCCAAATATGACAGAGTTCTCAACGACAACTTTGCTGTCTAGAGAAAGAGTTCTTCTAATATTCCGAAGCATGACTATGTGGATGTTTCCATACACAGCTCAGGGAGTGTGTGCTGGGTAGTTTTCTCCAACTTGATAAAAGTAGGGACATCTAGGAAGAGGGGACCTCAATTGACCTCCATCAGATTGACCTTTGGGTGTGTCTGTAAGGCATGTCTGTAAGGCACTGTTAATTTATGTAGGGAAGTCCAGTCCATTTTAGGCAATAACGTTCTTGGGCAGATGGGTCTGAGCTGTGTAAAAAAGGAAGCTGAGCAAACCAGGAGTATAAACCAATAAGCCTTCCTCCCTGGTTTATAGCATTACCTGCCTCCAGGTTCCTGCTTTGAGTTCCTGACTTGGCTTTCCTAGATGATAGACTGTAACCTGTAAACTGAAATAAACTCTTCCATAAGAGGTTTTTGGTCAGTGTTTCACCACAGCATCAGGATATAAACTAGAACAGAAAGTAGTATTTAAGATTGACTCAGACATAAGCACAAATCTTGAGGACTGAGTAAGATAGGCGATAGGAGTTCATTATACAACTACTTGAAGTGAGTCCTACAGATGATGTTGTGCATGACTCCAGGACCAAGCACTTCTAAAATATAACTCAGTCAAAGAACTGAAAAGAGAGGGTGAGGAAAACACGTTGCTTCTTGATAACATCATACCAGATCAGCAGCATCTTCAACACCAAAACAGCAGCCACATTAGCTCACAGATTGGGGAAATAGTTGCCAAGACATACCATAATTCCTCCATAGATATGAGCTAAACTTGAGTGGCTGCATCTAAGAAAAAGATCTACAGAACAAATAGCACATCATGAATATTTGATTTTCAGATATTAATTTCTGTTGCAAGTCTCCACAACCTCCATAATCATAGAATACACACTATTTTCTGAGCAATTGCTCACATAGGTGCATTATCCAATTTTACATGCAGTTTTCCAGGTACACAGCATGCACTAGGAAAAATACATAGGAACCATTTTTGAGGACTAGGGGCTAGGAATATTTTTGGACAGGATATATCTGAAAAGGTCCACTGATGAATAAAATAAAGATGAAAAACTTCTGCTCTCTTCCTAGCCTGAGAAAAAGGTCTTGGGGCTCCTCCTCTATTTATCAGTGTTTCATCCTGGGCATCCAGTCCAAACCAATCAGATAAGGTCAAGGTTCCACATGGACACCTCCTTATTTGAAGTCACAGAACTATCAGCCTTTCCTTATTTGTTTAAATTGACCAAAATTAGAGATTGGGGCACCACTAAAACCTTTAAAAATTTTAGTCTTCCCAGGGGAACCTGGATTTTCACTTTCTGAATCCCTTCTCCTCTTGTGAAGAGTTTTGCCTGTCTAGATGAATGTGTGTATTTCTGTGAATCTTCATCTTCCTCTTAAGTCTGTTTGGCTGTTGCTCTCTGTTATGTCTAAGATTTTTATCTATATTTTATTTATTCATTTTATTTATTTTTTTCAGAGTCAAGTTTTTATTATATCTTTATACATGTTTTTCTTTTTTAAATTATTTATTTAATAAACACATACTTAGAAGAAGCATTTCATTGCAACAGTGTTGACATATTCAATAACAATTTTCTAAGATAAGATGCATCTCTTTCAAAATTGGCTGTAAATTTTTAGGCATACAGTTGAAATATTACAATTACACAATAAAATTAAATGAGGTTTGAACCTTTATAAATGATCTCCATTTCATTATTAAAATACAGTTTCATACAAAACAATTCATTTTTAATGCAGTTAACACTAAGATGTTTGCACATGAGTTTCTAATCTCTATATATCTGATTACTACTAGTCATAGTCGGTTACTTTCTGAGCTCCTTGGCATCTGAGCATGGATATAAAGTCATCAGGCAGATTTCAATGG
>NW_008351640.1:1340911-1349913 GCF_000622305.1 Nannospalax galili | reverse complement strand
TAACAAGCAACAATGCCAGATAGGAGATACCTTCTTTTGACTTGTTGGCCATGGTGGCCACAGGACTCCCAGATAGTAACCTAGCATAGAACTGTGAAAATGAACAGCAGACCCCAATCTTATCTAAAGGAATATTGACAACTGATTGCTGCTAGATAAGGAACAGCTGACCTTCCTAAAACAAAGACCTCTAGATAGGCTGACTAGATTCACCAGAAGGGCAAGTAGTGGGGAATGGCTGGGGGTGCTGACAACACAGCACACAGTAGCAGGGATATCAGAGTTATTATAAGGACTCTAGTGGGTGGAGGGAGGCTATGGGAGGGTGCCATCTGGGAAGTGGGTGTATAGTTGAATAAGATGGTTAAGGATGATCTGTGTGATAGACACACATACACACACACAAGAACAAATTTTAAGGAATGTATTATATTTGAGGAGGAAGCATGGAAATTTACGTCATGCTAATTAGTAGAGGTGATAAACATTACCATTGAAATCTACCCGATGACTTTATAGATATACACAGGTGCCAAGGATCCAAGTGCAACCGATTATGACCATTAATAATCAGATACATACAAATTAGAGATGCATGTGCCAACATCTCAGTGTTAGTAGCAAAAACAATGAGTCTATCTTCAAGGAACAATATATTCTAAAATGAAACGGAGATCTTTTTTAAAGGTTAAAAATGCATTCAATTTTATGTCTTACAGGGCCTATACTGAGTTCAATATTGTATAACTATCTTTTATTTTTTAACAGGCATAGAAAACAAACTCAACTATAACCCCTTGACAGTGGCCATCCATCATAGACACATTAGGCAGTAACAATTTCAGATTCTTTGACTAAACATGTTATCAGGTCTAATTAGTGAAGATGTATTGATCTGTCTCTTACATGCCATGCATTGGGCATAGTATTTGCTTCTGTTATCTATGTAAGTACAACACCCCTAAGAAGTGAGCGCTATTTTTCTTTCTTGCACCTGACAAACCTGGAAGAAGAGATGTAATGCAAGTGCACAAGGATAGAGAAAAATGGCTCTTGTCCCAGGGGACAAGCAAGCTAGGTAGAGGCGGGAAAACGGAGTCATGGAAGTGCAGGAAAGCTAGGTCATGATCTGTCTTTCTGGAGTTAGAATTTAAAAAGATTGAATGATAACATAATGTAGTATAGGCAGGTGGATGAATTGTTTTAACTTAAACAGAGTATTTCAAAAAGGATTGTTTTAGTTACTTTCAAATTGCTTTGATAAAACCATTGACCATAGGCAACTTGGAGAAGAAAGGATTTATTTTATCTTATATCTCCCAGATTACAGTTTATCACTGAGGGAAGTCAGGGTAGAAACTCAGAGCTGGAACCTGGAGGCAGGAGCTGAAGCACAGACCTTGGAGTCATGCTTCTTACTACTCTGCTCCCCTGGCCTGTTCTCAGCTTGCTTTCTTATAAAAACATAGAACCCACCTGCCCAGGAATGATGCTGCACATGGTAGGATGGGCCCTGTCACATCAGTCAATAATCAAGATAATGCCCCACAGACATGGCCACAAGTCAATCTAATGGAAGAAATTCCACAAAGTTCTCGCCACCCAGGTGTGCCAAGTTGACAACTGAAATCATCCAGCACAAGGGATAAAAAGCACATGGAAATGAATTATCTAAGAGTATGACACAGGAAATAAATACTGGCTGTGCTTTTATGGAATACGAAGAGACTGAAGTCAACGTGTATAGGAATGAAAATCCAATACGGTCAGGCACTGAGAAACCAGTATTTGAAATGAAAGATAAATAGAAAAGTTAGACCATCAGGGTATGCTAGACTTTATGTTGAAAAGGGAAGATTGAGAGCTAAAGGATGTGTTATTAAGGATTGTGCTTTTGAGTATGTGTGCAAAATCATTTGTGTAATTGATTGCCCATATTATTTTGTTAGTATTGAACACAGAATGCAAGATGTTATCTTGAAAGTCATAGACAATATGTACAGCTCATCTATTTAAGCTCTAGTCATTACTACGACTCTTGTAAATATAAGTGAATGTGAATAGCAACACAGAGAAACACGATGTCAAATTGTAATTTTCCATTTTTCAAAATTCAAAAATATATTGAACTTTTATTTCTTCTGATAATATTCCTAAAGAAGAGAGATATTTCCTCAAGAAGCTAACATAATTTTTAGGTATTTTATTGCTTTTTCATACAAAACTTTCTTCCTTAATTGAGTTAAAATCCTTTTATTTTGGCTTCACTGAAATACTTGGTTTCATCACCAGATGAGTCTACAAAGAAAGACTATTCATATTCATAAATCATTTTGCAGGTTGTGGTATTGTCTTCATTACCAACTTGAATAGAATACGAGCTAGTTCTCAGTGCTGGGCATTTTTACAAGGACACTGCATTTTGTAACTTAGTTAATTTTATCACTGCATTATGATGTAAAAATGAGCACTTTTTTCAACTTTTACAGATAAAAAAGTTCAAACAGGAGCATATGACCAATGGTCTTGAAGTCTATCTTTCCTGACAGTTGTTTCTAGGAGATAACAGATATTTTTATTCATATATAAGTAAGCTAAGTTTTTACTTATCATGTATGACTTTAGTAGTGCTGGTGGCTATATTTTGGTGAGATAGATCCAGAGGTATTGCATATACAATTGGTAGATTATGAATGATGCCCTGAGGTATGATGTTTTTCTCCTACACATATTATAGAATGATTTTCAGAGTTCTGGGATCATTGAAAGGTTTTTATTAGAGTGTTATTTCTTTTTAATTGTTACATTTATGTGTATGTGCTTGGATGAGTTAATGTGCACCACAGGTGTGCATGAGCCTGAGGAGGCCACAAGAGGGCATCGGATCCCTTGGAACTGGAGTTGCAGGTGGCATCAGCCCACTGATGTGGTTTCAGGAACTGAACCAAAGTCGTTGGTGAGAGTAGCAAGTACTCTTGACAATTGGGTCATTGTTCCCACCCTATTTCCAGGGTTTGAAACACACCATAAACCTCTAATTGCTCCTACTCCCATCAATTACATTTTCTGAATAATACCTATTTTCTCATTGCCATCTTCTTTAATGACTGGCTACTCAGAATATTCACTTTTAACAAAAATACAGCCTTCAATTTTTTTTCCAGGAAAATGTCTTCCCCTGCAATAATAGACATGATGGCAGATGGCAAGAAATATTTTTTAAGTGATATTTTGATTTGAGGGAATTATGTGTGTATTCTCTTCTATATGACCATTTTCTGTGGAAAACAAGATTCTTAGCTTGACATCACACTCTTCCTCCCACCATTTTCCTCTCAAATGATTGTCCTAATCTAGATTGTATTTCATCCTTCATACTCTATGAGGGAAAGGTGCCTTTACTTTTCCATTTCTTCTTTTGGCTAAAAGCTTATCATGACCCTTAGTGACTTGGACTAGTTTGTCTTACTAAATATGTCAGCTCTCTCTGCAGCTTTTGCTAGAATGGGTGAGAGGGAAGGGTAAGTAGAGAACAACTTTTTAAAGCAATGCAACTTTCAGTTATTCCCCATGACTAGAGTAAGTCTTCTCTAAGAGCTTCATTTTAGATAATTCATTAGCAAAACAATATTACCTGAGCACCAATAAACATATTCTCTGGTGAGTTTACAGTTTGGATAAGTTATTTTACTTTATAAAAGTTTGAACATAAATTGTATTTTAACCTATGGAATGTTGGCTATTGTGACAATGTTTAAATAACTCAAAGCTACTTTGAAACTTCTAACAGATAAGCTGATCATGTACAGCCCAATTTTGTTCTACATGGCCTGGCTCAAGTTTTTAATTTTTTTCATGTATTTATTAACAAATGTGTATTTCTATTGGAAATTTGGTTATTTCTTTTCAACACTTAGCAATTCTAGTGCGATAAGAACTCAGCAGTTAGTAGAGAAAGCTGGGAACCAGAAGTTTTGGATTGTAAGCCTCCATAATGTGCCCTCAAAGAGGTATCCTGAATTGAATCCCATTTGCCATCCTATGCCAGGCCTGGAGAGAGCCAAGCCTTGTCACTCAGATTCTCTCAGCTGCAATGAATTGTGACAGTTTGCACAGTCTATTGTGGGTGAGGGAGCATCTGCTTTCATCATGTTCTACACAATTAAGCTCTCTGCCACTTTTCAGAGGTTTTAGGTTTATTTATTTTCAAATCTACTAGTGATAGTCTCTGCATTGAAGGATGTCTTCTCCACTGTTTAATAGACACAACATCAAAGCTTAACATAGAAGTAGTATTAAATTGTTTTTTATTACTCCAGTACTGAGAAATTCAATATATTTCAAACCATGCTTCCATTTGTGATATGTAGCAACTGAAATTTCAGGGTTTTTAAAGTGTATCTTTTTATTTAATTTCTATATATTTATTAAAAGGTTACATTATATTTTTAATTTTCTTATAGGTGCTCATTTAGGTATTGTCTGTTGTTCATCTGCAATTTGGAAAACATAATATAAACTTCCTATGAATTGGTGCATGAGTCAGCCAAGATTTTCAGTATAGGAGACACACATATTGAAAAGAAAGACACTATTATAAACATCCACATAGTTTGATGTATGAGACAAACTGAGATAGTGTAATAGAAAAATGAAATATTTGTATCTGGGGAATTATAATAATTAATTTATGAGTAACTAAGATGAGTTGTCAAGAAAAAATACTGTGAAATGCCAGTATTTGACAAGAAATAGCAAATAGAAGATTTACTATTAGTAAGAATAAGCAGAAAGAAGTTGTATGTGTTAAGTAACAAAAGGAAACCAGTGGGACTGCCCTGATTGCCGGTCAGAGAATGAATGGGATGAAGCTAACTGCATGAGTAAGGCCCCTGCTATATGTGCTCTTTCTGACTTTGAAAAGGAGTCTTTTCTAAATTGTTATACGGCCAATGCAATAAGAAGTCATTAGTGGGTTGTAGATTGAAACATATTTATTTATAATGATCACGATTACAAGGGAGTAGAAGACTTTCAAAGAGAAGAATTGAGAATTTCTTATAACAGAGGATGACTAGCCTCCACCAAGGTCATTGCCGAAAGCAACGAGGAATGCTGACACACAGTATGAGACAGGAGGTAAAACAAAAATTTACCAATAACTTATTGTATGAAGGATACTGAAAAATAAATAAGATTTAGACCATTTAAATTTTCTTTGAAAAAATAAGCATTATAAACAATTAGTGTGATTGTAAAAAGCAAGGTGAAGAGATGTTTAACACTAAACATAGATAAAAGGAGAGATGGTTCATATATATATCCATATATATGTATATGAAATTTACCCAAGTCATTTCATTATACAGTTTTCAAAACCTCTATCTGAGGGTTCATAAATTTAAACCCTATCAGTTTACAATGCATTGGAGCTTAATTATTGTTTTGGTATAGGACTAACAGGAAAGTTAGTTTACACTTTTGGCACAGTTTCACAGCAAAGATAATTTTCTCTAATGACATATCACCCTGTTAGTATCTATTGATTTTTGACTTTTGAGTGCTAACAGAGATGTAAGACCTGACATCATTTCTACAATTAAATATTTAAAATCTAGTTTTTTCAAAGAGATCACATTCCTCTGTGTGTAAAATGTTACAGTAGTTCCAGATGTTCCAATATACCTGATCTAAAGAAAAGTCTTTATCATAAGTGAATCGATATGGATTTTTTTCATCTTACAGATGCTTTAGCAATTACTGAAAACTCATGAAATTTCACCTTGTCAATTCTATTCCACCTCTTCTTAAGATCATGATGTAAATTATGTCAAAACTATGTTCATGGTAAATCATGTAATAATATGAATATTGGACACCAATGATCATCACATCACTATTTTTGAGTAAGCAGGACAACGCAGAGATAAAGAAACAGGAAAGAATATCCACTCACATTACTGAATAATTTCATATCTAGTGATTATGTTTAAGGAATTCCTTACATCATAGTTTTATTATTATTTATTTAGTAGTTGGCAATGTAAGTCACAAAACTTATTCATTTAAAGACATATGCTAAATATAAAGTCACATATTTGGCAAGAAAGTGGACCTAATTATTTCACTTGATATTCTTATACAAAAATAGAGTGCTTAGTGCAGTCAGTCTTCCAATTTGCCAATAAGAGTTTCAAACTGAAGCATGATTCTCAGAGATGATTGCATCTTAGAAGAGATTTAATTTGCTGAACTTTAGGAGGAAATGCTGAAAAACCAAATAACAATTAGGACAGAGAGATAGATATTCAGGTAGATAATACTTAAATTATAAATGGATGGATAAATAGAACTGTGGCAGGATGAATGAATAGATATATCATGATAGACAAAGAGTGGATTAGTAAAAAGTTTAGAGGCAAGGACAGCAGCTGTGACTTAGGACAAGGGTTTGGGTTCAATCCCTTGTACTGCAGAAAAAACAAAAACATAAAAACACTGTATGAGTTTAGCTAGGAGGATATGAAGGATCTGCTGAGTTTAAAGGATATTTTAAGGGTCTCTGAATTTGAGAGGAGACAGCATACCATCATATAAATGGTATTCAGAACATAGTTATGGCCAAATAGAAGTCAGTTGTTCATGCAACTGATCAGGACATTTATGGACTGATGAGAGGCATCACCAAAACTAGACCTTTGAAGAAAATTTTGATAAAGATACTAGTTCTGGGAAAGAAGCAGTAATAATACTTATTTTCACATGAATCATGGCACGTGTATAATGTCTGGTGTGATCTGTAATATTATAGATGAAGCCATAGGAATGCGAGAGGTGCATGGATGCATGGAATGGAATGTGGTTGCAAATATCCAGAAGCTTAATATAAATCTATTTGAATATTGAAGTCCAGAGAAAAAAAAACAATTGGAAAGGTAAAGTAGGTAGGGACAATCAATAGCATTTTAAAACTATAATGTTAAATACAGGATTTTTTTTCTTACAAATTATATTATAAATCTTCAATAATTTTCCAAATCTATTTGCTTGTTCATATTTCAAAATGTTAGCACATGGACTTGTTGATGTGCTGCATCTTTTTGTGTCTATTTATGTACAATTATTATTGATAATAATAAAATCTATAATTTTGTTCTTATATTTTTGTTGCTAATTTGCTTGTTCTGATAACGAACATGAAAAATTTGTCATATAGATGCTATTGTCAGTATTTACATCTTGTTAGGATTTCTTTTAGTATAATTTATGCATGTATCATTGGTGCATGCACCTTTTAGAAATTATTTGTTTTTAATTGTGTGTATATGTGTATGTCTATGTGTGGGTATGTGCACATGTAAGTGTGGGTGTCAGCTGAGTTCAGAAGAGGCCATTGGATTCCCTATAGCTTCAGCTAGAGGTGGTTGTGAGCAAGTAGCCTTGGCTCCTGAGAACTGTACTCAAGTCCTCAGGAAGAGCAGGACATGCTCTAAACAGCTAAGCCATCTTTCCAGTCTCCATACAACTATATTTATCCTTAAACCAAGATTCTGCATCTCCTTCTGTGCTTTTGCATTATGCTAGCAGAAATTTTTCTGGAAGTGGCAGGGCTCATCATCTGAAGTTGTATAGAGAAGTGCAGTTACTGAAAAAAGAATGTTTTAGTGTGTTTATCTTTCAAACTACCAATCATCTATCACTATTCATCTAAGAACTAAAAGTGTTAAGACCACAGTATGGTATTTTGTTGAGTGGAAAAGACCTAGCTAAAGCACTAAAAAGATACTTAACTTCTGTATTTTTAATGGTTCTTGTAAGTTTCTTTTATATAATGCAGTCAAAACAAACTACAAAAAATTTAGTAACCTTTACCTACTGGACAACTGATAAATTGGTTGGACTTTTTCTTCTCTTAACATTCTATGTGTAATTATGTACACAAAGGAATGAGGCCTATGTAGGATTTAATGTGTGTCAACGTGTGGGTGAAAATTCAGTCTGAACAGTTGTTTGAGCTTATTGTAGAATTAATTTGCTTTTCAACTGTAGTTTATTTTCACTGTAAATATGAAAATAAATGGTGATTACTAGATTCATTGAATGTGATATTTAGCACCTTCCAATATATCAGTACCTGGTGTCATTGAACAAGATGATCTGAATAAAAAGAAAACATAAAAATTGTAATTAATAGCAGCCTAAGCATAGTGCTTTACATTCTGGTAAAATGTCTTAGTTTGTGTCATCTAACTATATTACCTCTCCCTGAAGGAACTGTTGATAATTACAGTGGAATCACCAACTACCCAATTATCTAAATAGATTTAAAGCCCAAATCAACTAGAAGTATCTTCAAGAAGTTCTCAGAACTATGAAAGGTAAAAATCTGTAGATTTCATGTAGTTGCTTGGTTTGCATTCTTTAATGCAGGTTTGCCTCCTTTCAAAATATTTTATTTATTGTTTTTATTTTATGTGAATGAGTGTATTGCCTCCATGTGTGTAAGTGAACTAGTGTACTACAATCCTGTGGAGGCCAGAAGAGGGCATTGGATCTCCTGGAACTGGTGCTGAGGTTTGAACCTCGGTCCCCTGCAAGAGCAGTCAGTGCCCTGAACCACTGAGCCATCTCCCCAGCCCCTGGTTTTCCTCCTTTAGTAAATTTAATTTTTTCCTCTCAATATATTTAGAAAGGTATGTGATATAATTTATGTGATTTTTATTTCTTTCCTAACTAAATGTGTCTTATGGTTATATTTGCCTTACCATTTTGCCCTATAGTACAATTTTTCATCCATTTTTTTAAATGTATAACTAAGTCTGAAGTTCATAAACTAGAAAAAAGTATTGTTCTTAATGAGTCTCTTATTGCATGTGAATAATGCAAGCCAATTAACATATGATATTTCCATTTCTGAAATTGGGATAATAATACTGACAACACATAGAAGATTTGAGGTAAAGGAATATATATACATAAATATATTTATTTATTTATATGTG
>NW_008351640.1:1337120-1340479 GCF_000622305.1 Nannospalax galili | reverse complement strand
ATATATATATATATAAATATTTTGCCAGTAGATATGTAAGTTCACCCACATCATGTAATGCCTGAAGAGATCAGAAGTGGGTGTCAGAGATCCTAGAACTGGAGTTACAGATGGTTACTAGCCAACATGTAAGTGCTGGGAACCTAACCTAGGCCCTATTTAAGAACAGCCAGTGTTTTTAATCACTGAGCCATCTCTATAGTTCCCAGATAACCTATTTTTAAGGAAAAAAAAATTCACTAAATTACAAAAATATTCTCATGTGTGAAGTATTTAATAATTCCTACTCTGGATAATCAATGTGTGCTCCCCAATAAAAGTATGAAATACCAGAAATTTTGATACCCATGTTCAGTGCAGTCAGTTGTCATTGAAAAATGGCTGATGAGGCCAACAATGTGTATTTTCAAGTTGAGTTAATTAGAATAATTTTAAATTGACATTTAAATAGCAATTTGTGGTTGTGATTGTTGGGAGGCATAGGAAATTACTCTACATAAAGCCAAACATAAAATGAAGAACTCTTGTCACTCCCATTGCCATATTAAAAACCAATTTGAGCCAGGTGTGGTGGTGCTCACCTTTAATCCCAGCACTCAGGAAGCAGAGGCAGGCAGACTGTGAGCCCAAGGCCAGCCTGGTATACATAGTGAGTTCCGGGCCAGCTGGAGCTGCAGGGAGACCCTGTCTCAAAAAGACCAAAAAAAAAAAAAAAAAACAATTTGAATGATTTCTAATTTTGCATGGGTTCTGTGATGGTTTGAATGATAATGTCCCCCATACGCTCCAAGCATTTGGGCATTCTGACCCCAGATGGTGGTGCTGTTTTGGGAGGTTTTAGAAGGTGTGGCTATCCTGGAAGAAGTATGTCACTGGGGGGTGGGCTTAGAGAGTTCTTAAGCCTTGCCAGATCTCCAGTTGTTCTCTTGCTTCCTGTGCCTGCATGATGATGTGAGAGCTTCACTTCTGCTGCTCCTGCTCCAGCCACTTCCAGCCACCATGCCTCCCTGCCATGATGGACTGTAATTCCCCTGGAACTGTAAGCTCAAATAAACTCTTCCTTCTGTAAATTGCTTGGGTCAGTGTTTCTATCACAGCAACAGAAAAGTGACTAATACAGAAATTGGTACCAGAGAGTGGGCTGTTGACTCTGAAGAACCTGACCATGTGGGATTTTGGAAGAATGTGGTAGACTTTGGAAGCTTGGGCTAGAAAATTAGCTGATTGCTGTAAGCAGAGCTTAACAGGCCATTGTAGTAAACACCTGGAAGAAAGCAGCACTGAGAACAATGTAGTTCCAGAGGGAAATAAGGACTTAAGCAGCACTTGGGATATTTTGGCAAAGAGTCTGGCCAGAATCTGCCCTCAACCAAAAAGCTTGCCTGAGGCTAAATTGAAAAGTAATGGGCTAATTTCTTTGGTGGAAGAAATTTCAAGACAGCCTAATGTAGAAACAGCGGCATGGCTATTAACGGTGAATATTATGCAGACCTACAATGAAGGAGAGCAAATGGGGCCGAAAGAAATACAGGATGGATTGAGAAATAGCACTAGGAAGATTAATGTTGGAGCTCTGGCATGTGATGGAGAGGATCCCATTGATAAGAAGATTAAAGTGATTAAGGAGATTAAAGTGATTAAGGAGGGTCCTAGAGATTCAAACTTAAACAATGGAGTGCATGCCTCCTGGGCAAGATCACACCCACTTAAGCCTCCAACATGTGAAAGGAAGATGCTGCAGGGGCCACTGAACAGAAAAGCTTCTAAAATGGATAAAGCAGGCCAGGGTCCATCCCAAACTTGCAGTCAAACTTGGCATTGTTGTTCACCTGGTGCTGGCTTTAGAGGCTTTAGAGGAATGAAAGATGAAAGAGTGAAGTGGTCATCAGTTCTTACTCCCAGGTTTCAGAGAGTCTCGGAGGCCAGGCAGTGTGAAGCAGGGATTCCCCTGCCTAGAAAAGGCCCTGATAGGCCATTGTGTGAAGCTGTGAAGGTGAAGCCTGGTTGACAATGGAGACTCCAAGAAGTTCTTGATGCCAGAACTATGAGGCATCCACCAAGAAGACCTGCATAGAGAGAGTGGTACCAGCATGAGAGAGAGATGTGTGTTACACACAGCAAAGCTAGAGAGGCTGAGCCATCTAAGCACTTTGGAAGTAAAGTCCCAGAAGTTGGATGTGGAGCTACTGGATTTGGTGTTTGCCCTACTGGTTTTCGGTCTTGTTTTAGTCCGGTATTTCCTTACTATGCCTCCATTCCTCCCTTTTGGAATGGTAATGTGTATTTGGTTCCACTGTATGTTGGGAGCATGTAATTTGTCTTTGGATTTTATAGAGGGTTACAGTTCAGATATTTACCTGAGCCTCAGAAGAAACTTTGGACTGTGGACTTTTGAATAGTATTGAGACTGATAATGACTATGGGGACTTTTAAAGTTTGACTAAGTGCATTTTGTATTTTATATGGTCTTGAGCCTATGGGGGCCAGGAGGTGGAATATGATGGTTTGAATGATAATGTCCCCCATAGGCTCCAAGTATTTGGGCATTCTGTCTCCAGATGGTGGCACTATTTTGGGAGGTTTTAGAAGGTGTGGCTATCCTGGAGGAAGTATGTCACTGGGGGTGGGCTTACAGAGTTTTTAAGCCTTGCCAGATCTCTAGTTGTTCTCTTGCTTCCTGTGACTGCATGATGATGTGAGAGCTTCACTTCTGCTGCTCCTGCTCCAGCCACTTCCAGCCACCATGCCTCCCTCCAATGACGGACTGTAATTCCCCTGGAACTGTAAGCTCAAATAAACTCTTCCTTCCATAAATTGCTTGGGTCAGTGTTTCTATCACAGGAACATAAAAGTGACTAATACAGTTTCAAAGACTGATCTGGAGAAACAATGTCCACAATAATAACAGCAACAGAACACATTCCATGCTACAGATACCACTTTGAAGATGCTCAGTATACATATGCTCTAATATGTTACAGAGTACAGTGGCATTTTTTATTGTTGTTGTTCATAATGCTATAAAGGTATTTTTAAAAGTAATTAACTTATTTAAACTTGAAAATACTGTAATTAATTCAATATTCTTCACGTTTTTGTAAGCTGATAACAGTCTCAAAAAATCAGTTTCTTTTAGGAGAAATTTTTTACAGTCATGAAATTTTCATAGAACTTAGTCTCAAAAATATTTATAATTTTTTTAATTACTGATAATTACAAAAATTTAATTATTTTTGGACATAAATACTTAATATTGAATGTATAATGAGCATGATTTTGAAAAAATTTAAGACATAGGCACTATACCATTCAAACTACTCATATCTCAAGATATCTGCCCTAGCACGTCCTCCTTCCTG
>NW_008351640.1:1335366-1337073 GCF_000622305.1 Nannospalax galili | reverse complement strand
TTTTTAATTTTATGTGTATGCATGTATTGCCTGCATGTAGGTAGGTGCACCAGTGTTGTGCAATGCCCGTGGAGGACAGAAGATGCAGTCAGATCTCCTGGAACTGGAGTTACAAACAGGTGTTAGCTGCCATGAGGGTGTTGGGATTCAAACCCCGGTCTTCTGCAAGAACAGCCCATTGTTCTTAACTGCTGAACCATCTCTCCAGCCCCAAATGTTATTTTTTTAAAGCAACATCACATCTGTAGAAATTAATTATTTTGATTTAAATCTTCAGAATACTTATCAGAGTATCTTTACTGCTGAGGAGAATTACAGTATGTTGTAACTCTTTTAAACATTTGGAGAACATTAAAACTGGTTTACAGGGGAACTGAACAGTGTCACATTTGATCCAGGAAAATGTAAAGGATCCCTTTAATTTTTCCTCATACTCAAAGTTAGTATCTTCTTTGGATAATAGTTTACTTAGGTCATTTGCCATTTATCATTACTTTTTGTGGACAGAAAACAAAATTCATATCCCCAAGTCTATACAAGTAATGATTGATGGAAAACTCATGCAAACCTCTATTTTCCTAACATCTGAGCTCTAAAAGACTATGTTTTTCTATTAACCAGTTATAACAGAACTTAACAGAAAAAAATTTTGCCTCTGAAAATCATTCCACATTAAAAACTGTTTCTTTATATTTAGTAGCAAAAAATACAGTGATATTTCTAAATACGGAAAGTTAATGTTTCAAATTCAGGAAATAATAAGCTGAAATGTTAATATAATATTTTTATTTTCTATTTTCAGCATCATAGAAGGATAGGTTACTGTCCTGTTTGAATCAGTGAGAGATAGAAAGGGCAAGTCTGTGTGTATAGCAAGAAAGGACATTTTAGCTGTTTCCTTTCAAATTCCTAGCTCCTTTACACCACAGACTGAGTAATCTTCCCATTCATAACAAACTCCTAACAATTATCTTTGTTTTCGAGTCTTGGGAATATCAATACTCTATGATCTTTCTGAAAATCAAATTGAAGAATTTCCAAGTTTAAAAAAAAAGGAACAAATATCCTTCTATAGCAACCAGTTTCACATTCCAAATGGCAGGCAAAGAGCAGACGGCCAAGGAGTATGGGGTGGGTGCTTAAAATGTAGCAACATGTCCTAAAAGCCACACTCATGAAGTAAGATTTGAGGTCTCTGCAACAGGAAAGCATCATCTGTCCATGGTGTGTTGTTAATGAACTGCCACAAAGCACAGATGTGTCTCTCATCCTATCCATTGGTAGAAAGTTTTACTCCATGTCACTTTGAATGGTTATAAAAATATTATCTTTCCCATGATAAATCCAAGCATGTCAATCACATTTTATTAAACTTGGAAGCAGCAATATAAACTAGTACACTATCAGTAAATCTCTATTTATGATTATTACCTTTAACTATGAGGTTTGAGTGATCAAAATGTCTTAAAGTTCTATATTTGTGTGTGTCTTCTGGAACCTCATTACTTTGGAGTATCTTGCATAGTTCATGCAATCTAGAGTTAACTAAAAATAGAAAGGATGCAAAAACCACAGTAAAAACTTATTGATTTTTTTAAAAACAGATTATGAGTAATATTTTTTTTCTTCTAGCATTAAATAAATTCATATGAATTATGGAAAACTTCCTAAGTTTTTAACTTAACTTTCAGATTGTTATATCACTTT
>NW_008351640.1:1327320-1335012 GCF_000622305.1 Nannospalax galili | reverse complement strand
TGAGCCATGAAACATTTTCCATTGACCTACCCTCTCTTCCTTAGCTTTTCAAATTACAACTAATTATAATAGTAATATAAAATAATAATCCTAATAAATATTAAATATGTGAATTGTCAAGAACAACTCCAGTTCATTTGCTGTATCTAGGTACGTACATCACATTTCTTACCATTCTGTTAGGTCATACAGCTTATTTCCCTCCTTGTTCTTAGGTTAGGTCTTACAGTGGTTTCATGGCTCAAACAATGAATATGAACTGCAAAACATTTCAAGTCCATTTCATTTCTATTCTTAAAATGAATCAAAGTAAAGTGAAAATATTTATCCCAGTTTGACAGAAGTAATTGGATAAAGAGATAGCTGACTCCTGAAAAGTGTTCTTGGATCTTCACAACACTGTGGCGTTGATGCATGCATATATGCGTATAAACACACACACACACACAGAGACAGAGAGAGAGACAGAGAGAGGATACATGAAATAATTTCATACTAAGCTCATTATTTTTGACTCATTACTTTGGTTTAATTTTCTATTTTATTTCTGAAATTCATTTTTATTACATTTAAATTGGTTTAATCTGATGATGAAATGTGTGCAAAGATAGGTCTACTGTAGATAAAAAAGATTTTTTAAAACTGCCTTAATACTCATTTTGGAAACATAAAAGTAGTTGTTCAGAAAGGTCATCGAAAAATTTCAAAAATTAGCTTCAGATAAGTGAATTGACGAATTAATCGATCAGATGTGTGAATGTATGGCAAAATTCTTGTGAATTAATTGTGGAAACTAAAGGCAAGTATTAAACACTAACAACATTTGGCTACCTAATTTTTCAACAACTTATGTGTAAAACTTTTCAAGTCACTTTTTGAGAAGATAAAAGAATATTGCTAAAAATTATTTAAAAACATCATATTGTAATTTATTATCGATTTCATAATTAGTTTGAGATGGTGATGCTGTTTTTATACATTAATGGTCACAGAGACTAACATCATAGTTACCATAATGTTAGAAGCCAATTGGAAATTAATATAATTAGGAAATGTGAATATTTGTTTTCTTTGTTCCATATTTTATTGCCTATCCTAAAACTGTGCTTCTAAGACACAAAATATAAATAATAAAGCATACCTTTTAATATTATGCAATATGCAATATTGTGCTGAATAGTTTTTGTCAACTTGACACAAGCCTAGATACATCTGAGAGGTGGGATTCTCAACTGAGAAATGTCTTCCATAAATAGGCCTGTGCGCATGTCTCTGGGGCATTTTGTTGAATGCTTGTTGATGCAGAATTACCCACTGTGGGTGGCGCCATCTCAAGGGCAGGTAGACCTGGTCTGTGAAAAAAAAAATAATGAAGTAAGCCAAGGGAAGCAATGCTGTGAGCACCTTCCTCTGTGAAATCTGGTCTATTCCTTTTTCTCCTTTTTTCATTCTCATCCTGGAAGTAAATCAGGAATTGTGAAGTAAATCAGGAATTTGTGAAGCTTTCCCAAACTGACAGACTGTATTGCCAAGGACCTCACAATAACAAAGTAATTTATGATTGACTGAAATATTTAAACCTGTGAATAAAATAATAGACCCTTTCTCTTTGAAAATAGAGTAAATTAGATACATGTTAGAGTAATGATAAACCAAAAACTGACACCAATTGCTGGGAACTTTTTGGTTATTGTATTCCTTAGTATGTGGAAGGTCTTTCGAATTGGCATACTGAATGACATTTAGGGACACAAATCAGATCCTATAGGCCATATCAAGGAGTATTTTATTTGGTAAAGTTGGAGGAAGCATAGCATTCAGGATGTGGCACAAGGAGCATTAGTAATATTAAATTATAGTGAAAACTGAAACAAAAACTAGTACAGAGGAAATAATTGGAAAGTTTTCAGTTCATCCAGAAAGGACATAGCACAGTTATCCATGCCATTAACAAACAAAACAAAACAAAACAAAACAAAATGAAATAAAATATTCTTTTAGGGAAGGAATGTATCTGTGGAATCTGAAGTCACTCTGCTCATCACCCAAAAAAGCTACAGAAATGCAAACATGTTGTTTTTATTTGAGAAAATAATCTTAAGGCACCTTGTACACCCAAAAGCGCTTAGGGGATTATTTTCCTGTGTTCATCCATCAAAGTTGTTAGAAGCTACTGCAGCTGTTGTTCGAATTGACCCAGATACAGCTCACAATGGAAAATCCTAGTGTTATCCAATTGATGCTGGCATCACAGTAATGAAAACATGCCTGAGTTGTGGTATTGGGGCTGGTGAAATGGCGCCATGGTTAAGAGGACTTGCTGTGAAAGCCTGAAGATCTGAGTTTAAAAAAATCAGCTTTCTCATAAAAAGTCAGGCATGAACACAGGCATGCCTGCAGTTTCAATACTGTAGGGGTAGAAACAGAAGGATTGCCGAGTCTTGCTGGCCACTAGCCTAGTTCCATTTTCAGTGAAGAGTGGTGGTCTTAAAAGATGGAGCAGAATGATAGAGCAAAGTACATGGCATTCTCCTATGACAAGTATGCACACACACATTCACAGGTATGCATATACCCCGCACATATAAAACACACACACACACACACACACACACACACATACACATACACACATACACATACACACACACACACACACAAGTTTATGGGATTCTTTACGCTTCCAGTGAGGTGTCAAAGGATACACTGGAGGCAAGCTAGTGTGTGGAGGAAGAGTGTCTCTGCAAAGAATCCCTGATGGGTCAAGGCATGATGTTAATGTGCAGGCAACGACTCAAGAGGAGAAAGAAGCCAGCAATAAATGGAACCTTTCAATGGAGGATGCATACAGTATGTTATCCTGCCCAAGTGAGAAAGTGTGGGCTGCAAACAGCAACGTCATGGGGAAGGGCACTCTAAAGTCCTGGAAAGTCACATTCCATCACACAGAAATTTAGGTATTAATGTTTGGCCTTCTTTCTTTATGTCTTGTTTTGGCGTAATTCTACCTTTTTATTATTCCATTCCTTTCTTTTGTATATTAATAGTTACCTTGGGTCTGTCCAATCATTATATCTTTGAAATACATAGCAAGTTCACTTATGTTATTATAATTTCATTTATGGTGTCTCAGAGTTGAAGTGGCTGCTCATTTTGGAGCAGACATCAGGTTTTGGATTTTGAGTAAGGACTGAATGTATTTCATTTTAATTCACTGAGCATAGAGAAATCTAAGGCTCATTCAAAGTCATATTCTTACAGAGGAAAATTTGATGGCCACAGTAATCTAGGAATAGGCAACCTTGATCGTAGTATCTCCATAAAAAGGAAACTAAGCTGGTCAGCCTGAAAGATGCAAATCTGATGAGGGTGAGGAAGGTATAGGAGAAATGGGGTCCTGAGATAGCATTGAATTTCCATGGACAAAGGGAGAGTTGTTTGAGAGATGTCTTCAAAGCATTAACAATGAAACAATCTATTGTGGTTTTTACTTTCTACTTAATATCCAAAACACTCAGGACTTTTCCATAAGTGATCTGCCTTTGAATTCAGAGTGCTATGATCATTCCCCTACTTCCATATCAACATATAAGAGTGGCAGAGGCAATTAACTTGGTGTGTGTTTTACAGATAAATAACTATGTTGAAGCAACCTCTACATAGGGATATTTGGTCAGGCCTGAAGATTTAATTGAACTTGGTAGTCATTTACAATTAGTTTTGTTTACTTTCTTATACCATTAGCACACTTATTAAAAGGATGATACAAATAAACTTTGTGCCAATTACATAAGAAAATAATTGAATTTTATTAATTCAGCAACTCAAGCAATCAATTAAAGCAAGAATACTCTGGTCTCAGTCACCTCATTATTCTTCACACTAATTAATCACAAATACTAATGGATTGCTATAAAAGCATGCTTTATTCCCTTAGACAACATACAAAAAATTAAGCTGGCAATGCTTCTGCTTATGCAAAGATACATATTTTTAATGAAGGAAGTGTTTCCTTTAAACAGAAGTTGTCAGTCTGAGCTGGGAAGGTAGGTTAATTATAAATTATTGCTAATGAATAAATTTATAAATAAGAGGGAAAAAACCACGATGGTGTGGAGAGGTGGTTCAGCAATTAAGAGTACTGGGTGCTCTTGCAGATGACCTGGATTCAATCCCCAGCATCACTGTTCGTAACTCCAGTTTTAGGAGACCCAACACCCTCTTCTGACCTTCATGGGAATTCCATGACACAGTTGCACTCACATACATTCAGACACTATACTCACATACAAAATATAAAAATAATAACTGATATATTCATTGGTTCCCCAGGAAAATTTTAATCAAACATTGGTTTGACACTAGAACCTTAGAAGGGGGTAAGCACTGCTTAGTATCTCCAGGAAAATCATTTCCACAAGTGGAAAATGTATCTGTTAATGTTCTTACATCTCATAAATATTAAAAAGAGAAAATGAGAATGTAAAACATGTAAAAAAGGGTATGGGAATGGAGATATTTTCCAAAATATGTAGAAAAAATGAGAAACCTTGTATAAGTGATGAAGGTCTATTTAGGTTTGTTATGATATATAAATGATGAGACAGAAATAATGCACAGAAAATCTTAAAAATCCTAAAGTCATAGTTTAGTCAGCTAGTTTAAGGAACAAAATACATGTCTAGTCAAGGATTATCTGAGAATGTTTGGATTTTGCCCAAGCTTTATCTACCTAACACATGGTAATTAAAAGTACCAGGCTGGTGGAACTAACCATCTTGAAAGTTTAACAGCCATACTTTGAGACCTGTACTAAACTGGTCAGAGGGACTTAAAGAACAGTTTTTGCTCCTTGTCCTGCAAGGTTGACTAAGTTCCAGGGGACTATGGAGCATCTCTCAAAATGCCAGTCTACAAAGAGGAGGGTCAACACAGAGGAAACATCTCCTCCAGGCTTCCAAGTGAAGCCAGCCATGGTCGAACAGGACTTTTGACTTACCATCACATAGAGGGAACTGGTAAAAGAAAGGAACCAGGGGCTCCTCCCAAGCCTATGTGACCCCTGAGGAACATATCTTCAAACAACCTTAAGTGTAAAAATAAATTAATTTATTTTGGCCAACTGTATGCTCTCAGACACCCAAAAGGAAAGCATAAGCAAAGATTAAAGTGATCAATATATTTCTTTAAGATTAAAGTGATCAATATATGTCAATCAATACATTGATTCTGTTTATATGTTTCATTTTACAGATATGACTGAAGTTTAATTCCTATTCAGCAATATTTATTTTTACATGCTAACTGGGTCAGTGTTATAAGAAACTTTCAGCTGTATAAAGTTTGTATTGGTATATTATTTTAACTAGTGATCAGTTTTGTATATTTTCCTATGAGTTTACATTATATTTTGCAAGCATTAACCCCCAGTTGCTTTAACTCCACTCCCCTACTACTCCTCTTTGTTCTACTAGACACCACACTTCTATATGGTGTCATATATAAATGAATTTATACAATTAGGTAAACTATAGGATCCTTAAATGAGGGAAATTGTGATCTTATCTTCTCAGCCTGACATATTCTGCTCAATATGATGATATGTATGTGCACCTATTTTTCTGAAGAACAAAACAAAATTTATTTTTATGGCTAAATAGCACTCTCTTGTGTGTATACACACATACACAGGTGTGTGTATACACACATTGCATTTTTTTATTCATTCATTTACTGACTGACACCTACACTAATTCCATAACTGGACTTTTGTTACTAATGCTACAGTAAGTGCAGATGTGTAAGTATCTGTGTGTTGTTGGTTTAGAGTCTTTCGTATATATACTCAAAGTGTTATAGCTGGGGAGTGTGATAGTTCTATTTTAGTTACTTAGAAAACTTTCATAGATATTTCCACAGTCATTACAGTCATTTCCATTTCTAAAAGTAATGCGTTAAGGGTCCTTTTTCTCTACAATCTCACCAGCAAGTGCTGCTGTTTTTTTTTAATTTTTTATTCAATTTCTGAAATTTTCATATAATAAGTATATTTTGATCATATTTACATCCCCTGTCCCTTCTTAACCTTCCCATACTAATCTCCTCTCAATTTAATGTACTCTATTACATATAAATATGCATATATATGTGACTATAGAGTATAATTTTTGTCCCCAAATGCCTTTCAGTGTCTGACAATGCACTACTTAATGTAAAAGAGTCCCATGCTTGAAAGTGACTGATACTTCCTCCCAGAAACCAAGTTCCTGAGATAGGGTCGGACCTTCTTAACTACCACATTTATGATGAGGTTTAATCTGGTTTGAGCTTGCATGAGAGTGGTGCATGCTGAAACCATTAATGTGAGTTAATATGAGTTACTTATCTTACTTATCTGATCTCTGGATAACTCTGTTCCCTTATGGTCATCTACCACTTCTAGCTCTTAAAATCTTCCACCCATTCTTCCATAATTATCCCTGAGCCATGGGAGGAAGAATATTGATATAGGAGTTCTATTCGGGAATGAGTGTTTTGTAAATTCGTGTTCTGTGCGTGTTGGCCACATTCAGTTCAACACCCATTAATATCCTAACCCAATTATTCATAGAAAATGAGGAAACAATCTCTAAATTCATATGGAAACATCAGAAGTCCAGCATAATCAAAATAATCTTGAATAATAATGAATTGATGGCAACCATAGAATCAAATTTTGTTCCCAAATTTTCTTTGGTGTGTGTTCATCCCCTGGAGCCTGATCAACCCACGAAGAGTCTCAACCTACTAAGAGATTGAATATTCTATTCATAGTAGTCAAAGTTTCTATTAGTTCCTCAAATAATATTGAATTTTCTAATACAGTTCCCCAAGTCTATGTTGGTATTTTGTCTGGCTTGAACTTACCTGGGACTTGTCCAAGTTGTCAGCTTGATTTGGGTTCATATGAATAACTGAGCAGATGTCTGGAAAACTCTGTTTCTTTGTGGTCCTCTACCTCTTCTGCCTCTTAAAATTTTGCATCCACCTCTCCCACAATTACCTCTGAGCCTTGGGAGGCAGAAGTTTAATACAGGTGTCCTATTTAGCAATAAGCAGTCTTCAACCTTTTATTCTCTGCACAATGTCCACATGTGGTTCTCTGTCTTAATTACCATTTGCTATATAAGAAATCTTTTCTTCTGAGAGTTTTGAGATGCAGTTACCTATTTGTATAACAATAAGTCATTAGAAGTCAGTTAGCTATATTTACTTAGCAGAATTGTTTTATTATACCTTCTTCCATGACCTGTGGACTGTGTAGTCTCAGGCTCTGAAGCCTGACATCAGTGTCATATATGGGCTCCATTCTGTAAAGCAGACCTTAAATCCAATTAGAAAGTGATTGTTTACTCCAATAATCTTCATGCCACTATTGCTCAAGTAGGCATATCTTCCAGGCCAATTGTTGTAGAGTGAAGGATTCACAGCTGGGTAAACTTTGTACTAAGTTTCCTATTCTGGTAGCTTGCATAGCATCTCCCAGTACTGAAAGCTAAGTCAGTAAAGATGATGCTTTGAAATCAGCACCAGGTTGATGTCTCCTTGTTTTTTCTACACTCATATTTTTAGTGTTGTTTGCAGCATTAGGGTCTTATATAGTTCTGGTAACCAAGAGCAAGGGAAATGGCCAGTATTGTTTGAAGATCCTTT
>NW_008351640.1:1304127-1327221 GCF_000622305.1 Nannospalax galili | reverse complement strand
TATATATATATATACTGTAAGTACCTTCTATATTGATTTTCATGTTATTTTAAAGGCCTTTACTTTGGTTTATCCCCTCCTCTGCCATTCCCTCTCACTCTCCAATCACCACTGTCCCCAGACCATGAACTTATATTCATTTTTGACCGGGCTGGATTTCAAAATTGAAACAATCATATCTGATTTTTAAATGCTAGCATCTAGAGACAATTGCACTCAAGATGACTGTTTCCAGTTACACCCATTTACCTGTGACTTTCATAATTTTATTTTATTAAGAGCTGAGTAATCAAGCCATTAAATTTGACTTTATTTTCATACTGGGGAGAAATATAAAACTACTTTCACTCTTTTATGTATGGATTTAATGTTCTCCTAATTTGCTGGAGAGACTGTCTTTAATTCCAATATATGTTTTCAATATCTTTGCAAAAATTTATGGGTCTGTAGAGACATTGGTTTACTTAGGGTTTCCAATTCTATTCAATATATCCATAAGTCACCCTTTCCGCCAGCATCACATTACTTTTGTTTCTATGGCTCTGTTGTGTAACTTTAAATTAAGCATAGTTATAGAGCTACGGTGTTACATTTTACTAAGGATTCTTCTTCAATGTTTCTTGATTTCCATATGAGTTTTAACATTATATTTTTGTATTTCTGTGAAAAAGTGGTTTTAATATGCATTTCCCTAATTCCTAAAGATGTTGGACATTTTTAAACATGAGTACCTGTAATTCTAGCAGGTGAGGGAAAGGCAGAAGGATCAGAAATGTAAAGTCATCCTTAGCTACATATACTCAGTTCAGTTCAGCCTGGAATACATGAAATATTGTCAAAAGTAAAAAGCAAGAACATAGAAAAGAGAAGGAATAAAAAGAAATCTATTATTCAGGTATTGAGTACTACTATAAAACATCCTAGTTTAGGATAGGAAATAGTAATAAAATATATAATATATAATTTCATCACACTTACATATTTGAACTATGCCTTAGACTTTAATGTAGGCAGAGAAATATACTAGTGGTTTTTAAACTGGAGCATTTATTAAGAGGAAAACAAATACTTAGATTGCTGTTCCTGAAAAGCTGTTGGAGAATTTTCTACAATACATTGTTGTCTGACTTTGTTTTCTAAAAGAAATTCAATTGTAATTAGACAAAAGAATTAATAAACTGATCCTCCCCTTCATTTTCACTGAAGAATCATGTAGTAAAGGATGACACATGCGCACTTTCCTTTTTTTTTTTTACATGTTAAATCATTCCCTAAAAGGCCTTAGTGTCTGTCCATCAGAGAGCTTAATTTCATTTACTTTTACATATTTCTTTGCGGGTCATCATCACCACGAAATCTCTTTCCAAAATTTATAGTTCCTTTTATTCATATGGTGCTGAAAACATTAGTTGAATTTTCTAATTGAGATATTATCCAAAAATTAGGAACTCTTACCCTCAAATCCATTAAACAAATGAATGGCAGAAATAAATCATCATGTGCTGCTCATTCTGAGCCACATTTTTTTTTTTCTGTTTGAGGCTCACGTGACAGACACAAACACCAAAAGCTTGTACCCCATGGCATTAAGGAATTAAAAGATAATATGATAAACTGAAAATGTCTTTGAGGGATTAAAAATAATGCAGCATACACTGAAAGGTTAACAGGCCTATGAGAAAGCCACCTGTAGATAAAATCAACCAACACAGAATAAAGAGGGTCAAAATAGTAAGCTTGAGCACAGCAGTTACCTTCAGCATCTAATTAGGTCAGGAAACTGACTGCCTTAAAGATGTATTTGTGTCCAGACAAGATCAAAGCCATTTGTCAATTGTATCTGGGTGCTAAAAACATGTTATTGCACTGAAGCTTATTATTTTCTCTTTAATGTGTGTTCAGTGTTTTGTTTTCCAAAAGCATAGTTCTGACAGCATCTGTTTTCTTTAAAAATATATATATACTTTGAAGGGGCTCAGGGACTATGCTATCAATGTGAGTAGAAAACAACTAACTTTTGAATAAAAATACAATTATTTTAATAGCAGGTATAATCCTAAAGGACAGACTTTTACCTTTTTCATTTTATACTTGATAATTTGCCTTGCTGAGTATGAATTACTAGATTTTAGCTCTTTTTCATATTATGGATCATTATACAACATGATCAAAAATGGGAAGAACATGTCCTATCATTGTCTATATATTCATGAAATTTGAAATTCTAAATATATTAAAGAAACCACTTGTGGGAAATCAGATCCATTAGTGTGATTAAATAACAAACAATATTTTTAAATAACACACATGGCTCAGTTCTTTCTTTTTTATTCACAGGCGTATAGACAGTGCTTCAATGATAAAGAGCCACTAATCAAACAGGCAGAAATGAGTGGGATACCAGATACCAAGAAATTGTCAGACTTTGTTTTATTAAAAAAAAAAAAAACAGTGTCAGGAGGAGGTTTTGGGTAGATATAGGAAACCAGGGTACCAGGCCCTAGGGCAAGATGAGCTTAAAACTTTTAAGTGCAAACTGCATTCTCTGCTAAAGGGAGGGGCACTGAAAACAGTACCTCTGATAATCCCTATCTTGGAGAACACTGTCTTAAACAAATAACTTAGCTATCCTTGGCTAAGAGATTAGGCCAGGTTAAAGGTTTACTACTGAGCTAAAAGCTAAAAGTTCACCATGCTTTTAGCTCTAAGAAAGAAAACATTGTGGCCATAAATTACTGGATGGGCATTGATAACCTTGAGTAAAAGTTTAAGAATCCTTCTGGTGCCAACTAACAGACTAAATGTTCTGTTTCTTTGTACCTTAATTATTTTATGTGACTGCCATATCCCACGTGACTTCTAGTTCCTTGGGATGTATAAAAACCATCTGAGCTGGGCGTGGTGACACACGCCTTTAATCTCAGCACTCAGGAGGTAGAGGCAGGGAGATCTTTGTGATTTCTAGGCCAGCCTGGTCTCTATGGTGAGTCCAGGACAGCTGGGGCTACAGGGAGACCCTGTCTCAAAAAGACAAAAAAAAAAAAAAAAAAAAAATCTGAGTTTTGAAATAAATCGGCTTGTTGAAAAGACACAGGTCAGGTCCCAGGGTACAACACTCTGTCGTCGATCAAGCCTCTCTGCCCCAAAGCCGGTAGGTTCCCCCAATAAGCAAAGGAAACATGAGTCCTGACAGGTAGAGGATAGAAATAGGAGAGAACTAGACAGTTACAGAATATCTGAAAATGGGCTGGAGAGTTGATTTGGCTGGTTATGAGGACTGGCTGCTCTTGCAGAAGTTTGATTCTCAGCAGCCACATGACTGCTAACAACTGGGTGTAACTCCAGTTCCAGGGGATTTAACACCTTCCTCTGACCTCCTCAGGCATTGCATGACATGGGTTCCCTTACTTACATACATGCAGTCAATGAACACATTCATAGACATAAAATAAAAATAATAAATAACATATCTTTAGAAAATGAATTTCTGTAAATATAAGGTTGCCCCCAAGAAAATACACTTAAAACACCAAACCCTTACATAATCATGATGTTCAGGTTGCTCATTGATGTTCCATAGTGTTTTTCCTAATTTTATTCCATTTAGTATAGATTGAAAATTAATGACACAATATACTCAAATATATTCAGCTAAGACATATCAGTCATGAGATTATTCTTAGGTCTTGTGTTCACGTCTTGAAAAATCAATAATATCCAAGTTTTAAAGCTGGTGTGTCATTATAAATATATACATTAGAAAGTTTTAAAGAATGTCATTCAAAAATCAGCACCATTTTCCATCAATGCCTACTGAAATTTTTTAAAATGTGTATTCTTTTTGCAGTTTTTCCAGTATAGGTAGAAGTTAAACATTTTAATTTCTGGTTTCTGATTATATTGTCATTATCTTTTTACTTCCCTATAGTACCTTGTACATTCAAGTTCTCTTAACAAAAGTTGTTTTTAATTAGCTATTGTTATAGTTATTTTGATTTTAAAAAACATTTACCTAAAATTGGGTGAGACACTGATGTATCCATATACTCACTTTGTGTCCCTCAGCATCACTTATATATTTTGGAACAAGTACTATATTAATAAAATCATACAATTATATTGAAGTGGCAGCCAATTTGGAATTCTGCCTATTTGAATTTTTGAGTCTTTCTGGATTAGACTGTTAAACAGAAAATTTATTTGATTACATTTCCTACTATGATTGGTTTAGACTTATCTCATCATTATAGTTAAACTTCAAAAGTTCATTGTATCTGTAAATACATACAGAATAAGACAGCAATAATTCTTTGCAAAACCTGAAACTGGGCAAAATCAGGGAATATGACTATGACTGATGATTACGTTAAGATACTGGTACCTGTTCCAGCCTCCCTCTGTCATAGGGCCTAAGAACTCAGGAAAGCTACCTGAGAGCACCTGATCTTGCCCCCACATGGTGGTGAACTTCTCCGTACCCAACCCCCTTACTGTTACTACATGAGACCCCTCCCAAGGCCACTGGCAGAGCTTTGATAGGATAAAGCTGAGATCTCAGCAGACCACCAGAGTGCCTGTTACGGCCTCCCACTGGCACAGGGGCTGAGAACTCAGAGGTTTTCCCGAGTACCAAAATCTACCCTGCCGGGGGTTCGAACCAGTGACCCCTGGGGAGGTGATGATTAGGGATGAGTAAGCTCACCATTCGCCAGCCAGTGCCACCCCCAATACCCGGGGACACTCAGACGCAACGGGGAGTCTAGTCAAGGAGGGACTCATTTATTTCAGGTATTACAAAGCTTATAAAGGCACCTGGAAATCCCCCCTCCCCCCTGAGGGTGTATCTTAAGGAAGGACACATGCTGATCATGCACTCCTCAGCAGTGTGGAAGTATTCTTCACATTTTCAAAGCAAGCCAGGCTGTGCCCCAATAACTTCCTTTCGGACCTATGCAAGGTGGGGCCTTTAGGTCCCCACATAGCCCCCTTTTTGTTTTTATTTTAAGGCCGGACTGACTTTATTTCACGGGTTACCCACCTCATAGATGGCTACCTCCTTTCTCTAATCTTATGCATTTTTGCCTGTCTTAAGTTGTGTCACCTATGAGCAAGCCTTGCCCATCATTGGATCATGCACCTGGCCATGTGCATGTCGGGTCTCAGGAATACTTGTCATGGGACATCTTACCCATCTTTGGCTAAAAATGCATCATGATTACATGATTAAGGGCAGCCACGTGGGTAATGCCAGCCCGTGACAGTCTTAGTCTTTACCTAACTCAGTTATCCAAGAGTGGGCAACCGGAGGGGTCCTCGGGGAGTCCGTAATCATGAGGAGGTGGGCCGTGGCAGTTCAAAGGGTCCTCTGTCGCTGAATTATCTGGTAAAGACACTTAACAATAAGCATTATCAAGAGAAGCAAAGCAAGTCATGGCGTAGAACAAGTTGAAATACTTCTGGGACCATGTACCTTTTAGCCAATCAGCCAGTTGTCAAAGAGGCTGACTGGCAATGAAGCCAAGGAACTGAGTCCTTTACCTCAGATGGATACAAATAAAGAGAGGAATTTGTCTCATGAACTATTGTCCATGAGCCGTCATGCTAGTCAGTTGGATCCTGGCTTACCCACTTAAGGTTTTTCGCAGACACCCATATGGGGTTTGAATCTCCTGTAGGGTAGACACACCCACAGCCTCAACCCATGGTTAGCAGTGGATCTGGGCTTTTCCGTTGCCCAGTAATGGGGTCCTTCCATCTTACCTGTACCTCAGGTCTCTGCTCCTGTCATCCCCAATGCTTCTGAAACCGGGATTCCAATTTGTTTTTTTGATTACTCACAAAACATGGTCCATTATCAGTTTTAATTCTTTTGGGCAGTCCCATGGTTGCAAAGCACTGGAGAAAATGAGACTGAGCATATTTAGACTTCTCTCTTGTATGAGTGGTAACCCAAGGGACATGTGAGAATGTGTCGATGGACACAAAAATATACTTAAGCTTTCCAAAAGGAGCATAGTGTGTGACATCCATTTGCCACAAGGAATTGGGCTTGAGTCCCCTGGGGTTTACCCCTGGCTGTTGCAGAGGTGGTACCTGTAGAAAGGGTTGACAAAACTTACAGGTATGTACAATCTTAAACCCTGAGCTTCATTCAGGCCTGCTAGCAGGACCTGGGTGGAAGCCACCTTGTCTGCCTCTGCACTGCCTTGGGATAAAAGCCCAGGCAATCCTTGGTGCCCCCTAAGATGCTGTAAAAAATAGGGGCTTATCTCTCTTTCAGGAGTGCATGAGTCTGAATACTGTCAGAAAACAATGGCCATGAGTTACTTGAATTGAGCTGCTTTTTGTTTTCTCCACATCTTCCCCAGTCAGTGAAAACATTGTAGGTTTTACTAAGGACTCCCTAGGCCCGGGATTTGGTGAGTGCTGCGGCCGGTGTACTCAGGGGGGCAGGGTGGTTCCCTGGCCACCTGCAGAACAGAAGGGGTGGGGACCCTCCCCAAGCCACCTTCCCCTGGGCCTTTTCAGCTGTCCCAGAGCCAGTTGCAGCACACAGCCAAAGGTCTTTGTTTTTTTTGTTGTTTATTTTTTGTTTTTTTGTTTTTTTTAATGCGCCCAGCAGCTGCTGTCTCCAGTCCCGCCCAGCTTTTGCATGGGCCCCTGACTCGTGCCAGTCTCTGGCCAGGGGGCGGTGCCTGTCCTGATTTCTTTTGGGCCCCTGACCCACTCACACTTTAGTTCTATGCGGGTGGGGTTGGTGCCTTTCACTGCCGACCCCATGTGCTCTACTCTTCCCCGCCCTTCTGCCCGGGAGGCTCTGAAGCTGGCCAGGGCACACCCGAGGTGCCTCTTGTTACTTTGGCTGCTTTTGGTTTTACTTCTGTTGAATTTCTGCCTTCTTCCCATGATTGCTATGTACCCCCAGTAAAAACATTAGCCCCAAGTAACCAGGGAGCCAAATGAATCGCCTCTGCCCAAACCTTTTGAGCTATGAGATCTGACAAATCCAATCCCTTTTTTTAAAGCATATCTGTCAGCACTTTAAGGGCTGGGTCTTGAAACTTAAAAGTTGCATTACCCATATTTAGGGTCTTACCTACTCAAAACCTCTCAATTGGCCCCAATCCGTTTCCCTTCTTTCTTTCTTCTTTCTTTTCTTCTTTTCACCTTCCTTCAAGCACCACGTTGATCACTAGTTCCCGGGGATTTGAACCAGCGACCCCTGCGGAGGTGATGATTGGGGATGGATAAGCACACCATTCGCCAACCCACACTGTCCCCAATACCCAGGGACACTCAGATGCAACGGGGAGTCTAGTCAAGCAGGGACTCATTTATTGCAGGTATTACAAAGCTTATAAAGGCACCTGGAAATCCCCCCCCTGAGGGTGTATCTTAAGGATGGTCACATGCTGATCATGCACTCCTCAGCAGTGTGGAAGTGTTCTTCAGACTTTCCAAGCAAGCCAGGCCATGCCCCCAGTAACTTCCTTTCAGACCTATGCAAGGTGGGACCTTTAGGTCCCCACACTACCCCTCTTAGGCAATTTCACAAATTTTGCCATGAGTTTCCACTAGTAGGGGCCATGAGTTTCCACTAGTAGGGGTCCAAACCATAGAAAGAAGCTTGAGTGTACTTGACTGGAACCTGACTTGGGCTTTTGTGGGAGCTCCTGAGTAGGTAATCTGAAGCCATTAATACCCTCCAAAGTAAAACCTGAGAGAACCTGAAACCTGGACCAACCAGCTTTACATAACTAATAAGAAAATGACCAAGGCACACCAGTAATACAAACAGAAGCAAATGTCAACTTAATTTTCATATCAGAATCACAAACAACAAAAGAAATTCATATGCCAAAATCACAATGAAAGAACAATAAGATGGAAAGGAAAAACACTGTATCCTCACCAGTCCTACAGAAGAGTTCTACAAGAGCCCCTTAGAGATAACCCAGGATACAGAATTTCAAGCAACAATGATAAACATGATCAAGGAATTCAATGAATTTAAAGGACACATGAACAAACAAATCAAAGAACTAAAAGAAGTTAGGGATAAACTTCTGAATGACTTCACAAAAGAGAAACATTGAAGAACACTCAGGCAGAAATGAGGAAGGAAGTGAAAAATTCAATAAGTCAACATGAAAGAACAGGGGAAAGCCTCACCACTAGAATAAATAAAATGGAAAACTGAATATCAACACTGGAAGATAAAGTTGAAGAATTTGACCACACAAGCAAAGATTATGAAGAATTTATATTGAAAACACAGGAATGGAATATGCAAGAGATGTGGGATACCATGAAAAGACCAAATCTATGTATCATAGACATAGAGTAAGGAGAAGAATTTCAGGTTAATGATATTCACCAGATCTTAAATAAGATTGTAGAAGAGAATTTCCCAAAATTAAAGAAAGAAATTCCCATACAAATACAAGAAGCAAATAGAATACCAAATAGACAGGACCCAAAAAAAAAAAAACTCCCCACTTCATATCATAGTAAAAACACTAAATGTACAGAACAAAGAGAGAATATTGAAAGCAGCAAAGCAAAAACAACAAATTGAATATAAAGGAAATCTCATCAAAATTACAGCTGACTTGCCAGTTCAAACTATGAAAGCCACAAGAACCTAGACCAAGGTATTATTGTTCTAAATGACAATAGATACCAGCCCAGAAAACTCTACCCAGCAAAAATGTGTATTACAATTGAGGGGGAAAGAAAAATCTTCCATGACAAGAATACCAAGTAAGAATATATGTCCACGAAACCAGCCCTTCAAAGAATACTTGAAACAATACAAAGAGTGGAGGGAGAAACAACTATAATCCAGGAGCAATGAAAGAATATAAATAAAGGTATAATCGAGGAAGTACAAAATTACACAAAGAACACAAACAGCAATCAAAATGATGTCATCCAATATACACCTTTAATAATAACTTTAAATATAAATGGACTGAACTCTCCAGTCAAATGAAACAGGATAAGTGAATGGATTAAGAAACAAAATCCATCTTTTTGCTGTCTGAAAGAAACCTATTGCATCTTCAAGGACAGGCACTACCTTAAAGTGAAAGGATGTAAAAGAATATTCCAAGCAAATGGCACTAAGAAACAAGTGGGGGGGGGGCTTCAATTCTAATATCTGACAAAATATACTTCAAAGTAAAACTAATTAGAAGAAATAAGGAGGGTTACTTCATTCTGATTAAAGGAACAATTAGCTAAGAAGACATTACAATCCTGAACATATATACACCAAACTCTGATGCACCCAAATCCACAAAAACAACATTACAGGACTTTAAGACACAGATTAATCCCAACTCAGTAATAGCAGGGGACTTCAGTATCCCATTAGACAGGTCAACTGGACAAAGAATAACAGAGAGACATCAGAATTAAATGATACCATACATCAAATGGATCTAACAGACATCTTTCAAATATTCCACCCAAGCACCAAACAATACAATTTCTACTCAGCACCCCATGGAACTTTTTTTTTTGATCTTTTTGAAGGACTCCCTGTAGCTCCAGCTGTCTTGGAACTCACTGTGTAGACCAGGCTGGCCTTGAACTCACAGAGGTCCACCTGCCTCTGCCTCCCAAGTGCTGGAACTACAGGTGTGTGCCACCATGCCCAGCTTCCTATGGAACTTTTTAAAAAGCTCACCATGTAGTGGGGCACAAAACAAATCTCAACAAATACAAAAATATTGAAATAATTCCATGCATTCTATTGGACCACAATGCAGTAAAGCTCAAAATCAACACTGGAAGAAACCCTTGTCACTACAGGAAATCATGACCATTAAACAACACATTCCTAAACAATGAGTGAGTCAAAGGAGAAAAATAAGTAAAAGAATTCCTGGAATACAACAAAAAGGACAATAAAACACAACAAAACCTCTGGGACACTTTAAAAGTCCTAACAGGGAATTTTATAGCTCTTTATAGCTCTAAATGCCTACATTAAAAATTATAAAAAGGCCAAATAAATGTCCTAACATTGCAACTCAAGATGTAGGAAAGGCAAGAACAAATGAAACCCAAACCCAGCAGAAGAGAATAACAAAAATCAATGCAGAAATCAATGAAATAGAAACAAAGAAAACAATACAAAGATCAATAAATTTAAGAGCTGGTTCTTTGCAAAGTTAAACAATGTAGACATACCCTTAGCCCACTTAACTGAAAGAAAGAAAGAGAAAATCCAAATCAACAAAAGCAGAGATGAAAGGGGAAACATCACAACAGACACCCAAAAGATCCAGAAAATTATAAGTGAATATTTTAAAAATATATACTCTACTATATTTGAAAATCTAAAAGAAATGGATGGATATCTAAAGTTATGTGAACCATCAAAGTTAAACCAAGAAGAGATCAACAGTTTAAACATACCCATAACATATAAGGAATTTGAAGCAGTAATACAAAGCCTCCCTACTGAAAAAAAGCCCAGGACTGGATGGATTTACAGCAGAATTCTACCAGACATTTAAAGAAGACCTCAAATGAACACTACTTAAATTATTCAAAACAATAGAAACAGAGGAAGAACTCCCAAATTCCTTCTATGAAGCAAACATTGCTCTAATAACCAAACCATGCAAAGACACAACCAAAAGAGAAAACTATAGATCCATTTCCTTAATGAAATAGAGGCAAACTGCATACAGATGTACATCAAGAAGATCATTTACCTCTATCAAGTAGGCTTTATTCCAGAGATGCAGAGATGATTCAATATATGCAAGTCAATAACTGTCATTAATTATATAACTGGACTCAAAGACAAAAACCACATTGTCATTTCAACAGATGCAGAAAAGACTTTTGACAAAATTCAACATGGATTCATGATAAAAGTCTTAAAAGGAATTGGACTTGAGGGAACATACCTTACCATAATTAAAGATATATATAAACAAACCCACAGCCAACATCATGTTAAATGGAGAAAAACTGTAAGTACTCCCATTAAAATTGGGAACCAGACAAGGCTGTCCACTGTCCTTGCTCCTTTTCAAGATAGGGCTTGAAACTCTTGCTAGAGCAATAAGACAGAGAAGGAAATTAAAGGAGTTCTAATTGGAAAAGAAGAAGTCAAACTATCACTTTATGCAGATGATATGATACTATATCTAAGATACCATAAAATTTCCACCAAAAAACTCATAGAATAGATAAACATTTTCAGTATAGTGTCAGGTTATAAAACCAGTTTTCAAAAATCAGTAGCCTTGCAATACCAATGACAAGCATTTGGAGATTGGAATAAATCTGACCAAAGACACTAAAGATCTCTACAATCAAAGTTTTAAATTGTTAAAGAGATTGAGCAAGACAACAGGAAATGGAAGAACCTCCATGTTCATGGATTGGAAGAATTAATATTGTGAAAATGACTATCCTACCAAAAGCAATATATAGAGTCAATGCAATCCCAATCAAAATCTCCAAGACATACTTCACAGAATTAGAAAAAAAAACTTTAAATTTGTATGGAATCTCAAAAGACCCCAGATAGCCAAAGCAACACTGAGCACAAAGAGCAATGCTGGAGGGATTACTATACCAGATCTCAAAGTATATTACAGAGCCATAATCATAAAAACAGTGTGGTACTGGCAAATGTAGACACATAGATTAATGGAACATCATTGAAGACCTAAACCAGAGTACACACAATTTCAGTTATCTGATATTTGACAAAGGTGCCAAGAACACACAATGGAGGAAAGGCAACATCTTCAACAAATGGTGCTAGCAAAACTGAATCTCCACCTGTAGAAGAATGAAAGTAGATCCTTATCTTTCACCTTGCACAAAAGTCAACTCCAAATCTATCAAAGACATCAATGTGAAAACTGGAAACCCTGAAACTATTAGAAGAAAATATTGGCACTAACTTACAAGATATAGGTATAGTAAAGGATTTTCTAAATCATAGAGAAGTTGCTCAGGTATTAAGGTCAGCAATCAAAAAGTGGGACTAAAAATGAACTAAAAAAGCTTCTGTAAAGCAAAACAAACAATCAAAGAAGTGAAGAGAAAACCTAAAGAGTGGGAAGAAATCTTCACCAGTGACACATCTGACAGAGGTTTAACATCCAAAATATGTATCAACTCAAAAAACAAAAAATCGGGAAACCAAATGAACCAATTAAAAGATGGGCTAAAGATCTAAACAGAGAGTTCTCAAAGGAAGGAATAAAGATGGCTAAGAAACATCTTAAAAAGTGTTCAACATCATTAATTATTAGGGAAATGCAAATTAAAACCACTCTAAAATTTCACCTTACCCAAATCAGACTGACTAGGATTAAGAGAACAAATGATAGCAAATGCTGGTGAGGATGTGGAGAAAGGGGAATGATCTATTCACTGCTGGTGTGATTCCAGAATCATGCAATCCCTATGGAAAACATAGTGGAGAACTCTTAATAACTAAAAATGAACCTACCAAATGACCTGGTTATTCCACTTCTTGGGATATACCCAAAGGAGTCATCCTATTATAGAGACACTTATACAACCATGTTTGTTGGTGCTCTGTTCAGAGTATCTAAGAGATGGAACCCAAGTGGCCCTCAACTGACAAGTGGTTAACGAAAGTGTGGAGTATTTACACAATGGAGTTCTATTCAGCAATAAAGGAAGATGAAATAATGAAGTTTATAGGTAAGTGGATGGACTAGAAATGATTATACTAAGTGAAGTAACACAGACTCACGAAAATGAAAGACATATGTTCTCCATCATTTGTGGATCCTAGTACCAAATCCTTTCAAAGCCCATGTTCTTTTAATAACATGATGCTGTACAGCAGTCTCTTCTGTGTGAAATAACTATCATCATCTTAACGAGTTTTGCCTGCTTGCTAATCATCATCACAATTTGGCTTGCTGATGGCTGTGATCCCTCACTAAAGGAAGGGCAAGTAGGGTCACTGGACCCTCACCAGAGTATCCACACACTCTTCCCAGCCATTGTATATAATTTGTCACTAATCACTCATGGTCTCCCAGATTTTGGAGGAATAACGTATATAATCCTGGGAAGGCTAGGAAGAGAAGGCTTGATCCATGCTGGATAAAGCCTTTCCATACCCCTAGGTCCTTCATATGACTCAGCAAACCCTCTGTCATCTCTGTAAGTAAGCTCAGTAAATTCATTTGTTCCACAGGAAAACTTTAATCAAACATTGGTTTGATTGAACCTTAAAATGGGATAAGCATTGCTTAGTATCCCCAGGGGAAAAAATTATTACAACAGACGGTATATTTATTTGTTAATGTTATTATGTCTCATAATTATTAAAAATGAAAATGAGAATATAAAGGATGTTAAAAGGATATGGGAATGGAGATATTTTCCAAAATAGACTGAATAAGTGAGAAAACCTAAGGAAGGGATGATGGTCTGTGTAGGTATGTTATGATATATAAAGGATGAGACAAAAATAATATATAATAATCTTAAAATTTCTAAGGTCATAGTTTAGTCAACTAGTTTAAGGAACAAAATATATGTCTAGTCAAGATTTATCTGAAACCTTTGGTTTTTGTACAAGCTTTATCTACATAGCACATGGTAATTAAAAGTAAAAGACTAGTGGAATTAATCTTCTTGGATGTTTATCAGCCATACTAATCTGGTCAGAGGGACTTAAAGGACATTTTTTGCTCCTTGCACTACAAGATCGACTAAGTTCCATGGGACTACAGAGAATCACTCAAAATGTCCTGTCACTGTGGTAAGTCACCTGTCCTCTTGTTCAGAGAGGCCATGGAGACTTCACCAGATGGACTTGAACCAGTGCCCAGTCTACGAAGATAACTGTTAACTCAGAGGAAATATTTCCTCCATGTTAGCATATTTCTTTAAGAGTTCAAGGGATTACACTTCCCAGAGATTAAGATTAAGTCCATATAAAATGTTATTTATATAATTGTTTCTCATTGATTATTTTGTTTCTAGAAGAAAGTGTTGCTCCATGGTAAGACTTTAAATCTTGGTCTACAATAATGTAGATCCCACCTGTAGCTAAGGGAGACAACACAGTATTGTTCTAAAATGATGGCTAAATTTGTTTTCTCTCCCTATCTAGCAGCCTTGAGAGAGAACTGACACTGATTCTAGCCACTCCAACAGTTATCAAAGAGCTTGAAAATAAATAATTCTGAGTTCCAAAGAAAACTGAGGAGGAACCCAATAGAGAGTTGCTTTTGGAAGCTCTTGTCAAGACATCCCAATGGACTCTGAGGTGAATATTTGAAAACTGCCATGTTCGGATGTTTCTCTGGTTCCCTGTCTGAAATTTGTATTGCTAACTACTCTTGCCTTTACTTCTCCTTCACATATTCACCACTCAAGAACCTTCTTTTCTCCCTATAGATAAGATTTACTCAATTTGGGAATCTTTTAGATAGACCCACTGAAGGGGTACTCTAATTGCCTCACCCTGCATCCTTGATCATCATGGAAGAAGTCAGAGTGCTCTGCATCCTGCTTTCCCTATCTGCAATTTGGGTAACCTCTTCAAAGGTTGCTGTGACGAGAATAAGAGGTAGGAATTTACTAGGCAATTAAAAGTTAAAAAAAAAAAAAAAAAAAAAAACTCCAAAGAAAAGTAGCCAGTTTCTTGGCTAAAAATCAAAATGTCCTTGGCCTCTTAGCAACATACTCTGTTCCAAAATTCAAAAATGTCAAAAGTATTTGGGAGCTCTTATCTAATTCCTAAAAGGTTTTAGCTTTACCACTTCAGAGGGGGGAATGTTAGAGTCTCTGAGATTGAGACCAGCCTGGTCTACATAGTGAGTTCCAGGCCAGTTGGGGCTTATAGGGAGACCTGGTCAGGAAAGAAGGAAAGAAAAAGAAAGAAAGAAAGGAAGAAAGAAAGAAAGAAAGAAAGAAAGAAAGAAAGAAAGAAAGAAAGAAAGAAAGAAAAAGAAAAGAAAAGAAGGAAGGAAGGAAGAAAGAAAAAAGAAAATGGAAGTTTGCAGACAAAAGTGATCAGGAAATAAGGGAGGAGTTGGAGGGGAGGGAGTGGGCATGGATTTGATCAAAACACCTTATATTCATGTATGAGGTTCTTAATCAAGATTTAATTAAAAAATACTTAAAAGAATTTGCTTAAAGTAAATGAAGATGCAAAAGTGGCAGTAGCTCATGCTAAAAGGTTGCATAAATGAGGTGAAAATAACCAGTCTGCAATATAGTAAGGAATACACTAGGATGGACAAATGTATTTAAAATGTTATTTTCTTCTAGAAAATGTTTTCTATTTCTTTTCTATTTCACTGGTCATGAGTTCTTGTAGGAAATTATGCCATGCTCTTTTTCTTTCTTTCATTTCTTTTATATTTATTTTATTTTTATTTACATGTGTCTGTCTGCATGTGTGTGTGTGTGTGTGTGTGTGTGCGTGTGTGTGTGTGTGTGTGTGTGTGTGTCTGTGCAGATGCCTTTGTATTCTAGAAGAGGATGCCATATTGACTGGAGCTAGAATTACTGGTGGTAGTAAGTCACCATATGAATGTTGGGAACTGCATTCAGGTCCCTTGGAAGAGCACTGAGTGATCTTAACACTTTGAGCCATCAAGTTTCCAGTTGCACTACTTTTCTTTTAAAGTGTCTCATTGTAGTCCCAGGTTTCCTGGATCTGACTATGTAGACCACACTGGGCTCAATTTTGTAGGGATCCACTTGGCTCTGTGTGTGGAGTGTTGATACAAATGGTGTGTGCACCAACCCTGGGTACATTGCGTACCCAGAAGCCAAAACAAAATTTTAAAAATCAGCTATATGGCAATCCCAACACCTAAAATATGATTAATATATACATTAAAAAATCAAGATTGCAGTTTCTATTGCTTAAGCTTGTATTTTACTTAAAGTGATGATGTATAATGAGAATATAAAACTTCATTTTCTATAATTCAAAACGTGCTGTTCAGCACTATGCTAAACAAAGGCACTATTTTACATGATTTAAAAAATCCTATGCTCAAAGAAGGAGAAAGTGGCCAAATAAAATATAAATATAAACAAACAAAAAGGATATTAGTGAGGTTCTATTGATGTGTCACACAGGTCAGGCATCTCACAGACAGTCTCGACCATCTGCTGGGAACAAAGCTTCTTTGATTAGTGATGACTGGCATACTTGTCTGTAAATGCAAGGATCCCCATTTAGCTTAGAGTAGAAATTATGTTTGCTTAGGGATGTGATAGATTTAGGGTGTTCTCCTCTAAGATTCATTATTTCTCTGGCCATATGCATTTGGCTATGTTTACAGTGCCACACTTGAGTCCTCTCCTCTTTGACTGGGCCGACTTTATAATTAGATAGCTGTTGATCATCTCCAATATAAAAGTGTCACTACTGCAACAATACAGTTTGCTGTGGAGGCTACTTTTATGGCTATTGAGCTTTTTTTTTAGGCTGAAGAGGCTCCAGTTGATGAAATCACACTGACAGATGTATGGATACACAAACTTGACTCCATAGGTCCTAACATAAATGCATCATGTCCTGTGGGTGGACTGGGGGGTGCAGATATGGAGGAGGGGGTATCTAAATATGATTGAGATGCAAGAAATTTACAAAATGTAATGAAAAACTATTTTTAAAAAATATTAATATATCATTTGGAGATGATGAAAGTGAGACAAAAAGACCCCTCTCTCCTTGGGCACTGGGGTTGTTAGAGCTCTGTTAATTATTGTAAATAACTGATAATTTTAATAAGATTTTATTATAAACAACCCTCTTAAAGCTTATTTTTCTGTTTTCTCAAAGCATTTTATTCATTATTCTTACTTTATTTAATGTGTATGAATGTATTGCATGTATGTGTATTAGAGCACCTATGTCTTGCAACGCCTACAGAAGTCAGAAGAGGGTCAGATCCCCTGGAACTGGAGTTACATACAGTTGTTAGCCACCACGTGGGTGCTGGCCAGGTCCTCTACAAGAGCAACCAGTGCTCTTAATCACTGGACCATCTCTCCAGCGACCTTATTTTTCTTTTAATGAAACTAAGTTCTTGATATCTGGGGAAATTTGAGTTCTCTATTGATGGATATTATACATTTCCTTTGGCTCTAGCTGCCTTGAAGTAAGGATTATCAACAAAGCCTGCCTGCATGCTCATACTCACCACCCTAAACACTGCTGTATGACAACCACAGCTGCTTTCGGCTGCAGTTCAACTTCAGACATACAAAGTAAATGCCTAATCATAAATCGGAATGAATCAGATCATTTTTGTATATAAGTTTCTATTTCCGTTTGCAAATACTATTTATCATCTTGCATGGTGGAATTCCCTGAAGCTATTTTGTTTCTGGATGCTACACATTTCATGATTTAATTATTCACTCAAATATGGTCTTATAATTTTAAATAGCCTAAAGTCTTTCTCCTAACTATATAGTAAGTTTCTCCCCATTTTCCCAGGTCAATGTTTTTCTCCTCTGTCCACAGGGAATTTCCAGCTCCCAGGCACAGAGAAGTTTCTCCTTGGGTTGTATAATTATTCCTAGACTCCACTGTCTCATAGATTACCCACATGCATGTGATTATCTCATGTGGCTGTAGCTGTGTTTTAGTGATGATCAGGCAGGACTATCAATAATAACATAGCTGAAAAAATAGAGCAAATACTTTCAGACTTAAAAGTTTTCATCAATAGCAAAGAGGGCAAGAATATTTTGTGGAAAGTCAAATATTTGATTTGTAGCATAATATGAATCTATAATATCTTTTCATGACTAAATTTTATTATTTCAGTTCATAAGTATGGTTGTTGGCATAAGAAATCTAAATGACCTCAGCTTTTCATGATAATTATCTACCACTGAAATTTCCTTTCAAAAATCTATACAGATTATACTCCTCTAAAAATTCTACATGAGGCAATTTCACTGAGATTCTCAACTTTATCTTGCTTATGAAAATTTCTGCCAGTTTCACAAATAACTGAGTATTAGAGAGAATTGAAAGATGAAAGAAATAAGGAAACATTAAATACAAATCACTGATTTGACCCAATTATTCTTTTACTTGTATTTTTACTGTTAGTACATACTATTTATATTATGAACTGCTTTTGGGTCTTAGACTTCATTTAATATCTCTAAGCCTGTTTCATTAACTTTAATATAGTGATAATATCTCATTTTGTGATTAAATCCAATAATGTATACACATTCCCCGGCATTGCTAGGCAAATAAAACTTAATTTCATTTTGCTTGAAATATCCCAGTTTAATCATCATTTCATAATGTGCTGCCCATATGACAAAACAATGAACTTTTTTAAATTTTATTTTTTTTAAGTTTTTTAAAAAATTTTTACTTATTATTTTTATTGTCTGTGTGTGCATGTATTGCCTGCATGTAGGTAAGTGCACCCATGTCATGCAATGCCTGCAGAGGTCAGAAAAGGCTGGGACTGGAGTTACGGATAGTTGTTATCTGCCAAGTGGTTGCTGGAATTCAAACCTGGGCCTTCTGCAAGAACAACCAGTTTTCTTAACCACTGAGCAATCTCTCCAGTCCCAACAATGAATTTTTTTATGAAGATGACATAATTACAATATCAAATTCAGGACAGAATTATATATGGAAATCTAAGGTACTAGTCAATTAATTTAATTCTTTTTGTCTTAAAAATCTATAATTACCTAACATATAGGAGCACCAAGTAAATGGTTTGGTAAAATTATTGGAATTATTTAAAGAAACATTTATTCACATATAGTAGGTAGTTTCTTAAATACTTAGAAGATAGAAGTTAATGTAGGAATCTTATTTAAATTGAGACAATGCTCCTAATTGTTTCTCTTTGCCTTTTTCACAAATTCATTTTGCCTCTAGGAAAAACAAGCATATAAATAAACAAAACAATGTGTTATATTTTTGTTTTCCTCATTATTCTTTATTACTTTCTGTTGCTATGATAAACATCGTGAACAAAAGCACCTTGGAGTAGGAAGGCATTTATTTGGCTTATTCTTCCATGCCACAGTCCAGAGTGGATGAAGCCAAGGCAGGAACTAAAGGAAGAATCCTGGAGGAATGCTGCTTACTGGCTTGCTTCCTCTGGCTTCAGGTTTTTTTCTTCTACATCCTAAGCTCAACTGTCCAGCCCTGTTCTACCCTCATTGGGTTGGGCCATTCTACATCAATTAACATTTAAGAAAATTCCCAACAAATATGCCAGTCTGGCCAATATGATGGAGAAAATTCATCAACTGAAATTCCCACTTCCCAGGTGTGTCATGGTAAAACCATGATTAGCCATCACAATCATTAAGGGTCATATCAAGGACTCAGTTCAACTTGGTTAAGACTTTTAAGCATGCTTGTAAGATAGGAAATTATATAATTTAGTGCTTATTTCAACAGCAAATATAAAAAATTTGGAAGGATACATATATTAGAATGACCCCTGAGGGAAGATAACATGTAAATTCATAAAATGCCCATATTTATAAACACAAACTAAAAAGTAAATAGATAAATAAATTAATTAATCAATAAATGCAATAAAATAGTTTATAAACAACTGCATAGATTAATACAATTTGCTTGGTCATTCCCTTCTCCTATATGAGACAGGCATGAGTCTTTAGGGGTCAAAGGGAAAATGTCTTGGCTGGATTATGAAATTTCCCACATGGGCTTATATGTTGCATGCTTGGTCTGCAGCTGGTGTTTCTCTTTTGTGAGGCTCCTGGAACTTTAGGATATGGGGCAAGTTTGAGGAAGTGGGTCATGGGGCAAAGTCTTCCTGGGTTATTCCTGTTCTCCATTTGCCTCCTTGTTCTCTACTTTCTGTCTACAATGAGATGAAAAGCTTGTGCAACCACAGGCTCTGAAGTCCCACTTATCATGGTGTTTTGCATTATTGTTGGCACAGATTGAACAAAAACAACAGCTAGCAGCTGAAATCTCCAAAGTATTGAGTCAAAAATAAATACTTTCTATTTTAAGGTGCTCTCTCAGGCATTCTGAATTCATAGGATATTTATGAGTGCAAAATTAGAGAAGATAGAGTAGGAATAATAATTTTAGTATGCTTGTGTCAAAATTTTCCTCGTTTTATTCCTCCAGGCTTTTGGAAATTATTTTCTATTTTACATCTATATGGAAGGTAGATTTTCTAATTAAAAATTATAATAGAAAACAGCATGAAAAAACAGACTAGTAATATTGAAATGTAACCAGATTTATTCAGTTTAGCATCTTATCCTGTTTAATATTCAAAATTGTGAGTTATTTAAATATGAAAAGGAAGGAAATATATTAAGCTGCAGTACACTTTGAAAATTCACGTAAAAACCTCTCCTTTTTATTGTTTTTTTTTTGTCTTAAGGAAAAGAACATACTAAAGAAAAGCTTCTGGAAGCATTTTAGTTGTAGACGAGTTTCTGTTGTTGTTTTAGGCTATTCTATAAAATTACTAATATTCTTGCAGTATTAGCACATTCTGCATAGTAGGGCCTTCATACAATTAAGAGTAATGTGATGATGTCAATGATTTCTAATATTTTGGAAAGGTAGAAAAGAAAATAGGTCTGAGTAAGTATGTAAGTCAGAAAAAGTAAGCAAGAAAAGAAAATAATATACTGATGTCATAAAACATCACTCACTGATTAAATAAATTAGTTTATTAGTTTTTTAAAATTTTATTTATTATTTTTATTTTATATGTATGCGTGTATTGCCTGTGTGTAGGTAAGTACACCCCTGTCATGCAACGCCCGTGGAAGTCAGAAGAGGCCATCAGATCTCCTGGCATTGGAGTTACGGACAGTTGTTAGCTGTCATGTGGGTGCTGGGATTCGGACCCGGGACTTCTGCAAGTACAACCAGTGTTCTTAAACACTGAGCCATCTCTCCAGCCCCTGTTTATTAATAATATGATACATGGAAAATACTGAAACACATCTTGGAAAAAATGTCTTGACAACAGAATGCAAGAATGATGATCTTGATGGATATGCCATGATTTATAGTCTAGTCCTAAAATCTCATGGGCTCAGAATTAAGAATATATTCACATACCAAATTTCTACTTCTTATATCACATAATGAATGACATTGAGTCTGACAGTAAAAATACACTAATCAATGCACAACCCTGCATGTTATATGTAGACTCTTTTGAATGGGAGAAATAAGGGGATATTATCGTCTCCTTGTTTTAGAAGATGTTGGAAATCATGTTAGAACAATAAACAAGCTTGAGAAACATTCCATGTAATTTTTCCTAATAGTCCTGCCTTCTGAAAGAAGTATATTGTATGCTATTTAGAATTATATTCATACTTTGACATACAAAAGCTTAGTAAGCATGGAAGAAAAGAAAATGCTCATTAAACATGGAATCTACTATGTCTCTCTGAATTGTATTAGAAAGTTGAAGAAACAGGATGTAAAGAAAACTTTTTTTTCTTTTTAAAAATATTTTATTCATGCTGTGGAGAATTTTTATTCCGGTCATGTCTAATAGTGTTCTATGTGTTTCTTGAATCTCTGTAGGTGCATGTTTCCTTAGGGTCGTTTTCTTTTGTAATTCTATTGAAGATCTGTTCAATGACATTGGCTTGAGATTCTTCTTTCCATATTCCTACAAGTGGTAGATTTCATCGTTTCACGTTGTCCCATATTTCCTGTTATGTTTTAAAATGTTACATAGTCTTTGCATGAGGAGACCAAAACTTCAACTTTATCATCCAGTCTTGATATTCTGTTTTCCATTTCGTTCATTCTGCTTGTGAGACTTTCTGCTGTTGTTTCTAACTGGTTTATTGTGTTTTTCAATCCTGTGCTCTTTTCCTTTTGGATTTTCTTCACTATTTCTATCTCTTGTGAATTCACTTTTCCAAATTATGAATTGTTTTTGATGTTTCATTAAGACACAATGTATATATTCTTGAGCTTCCATCAAGTTTATGCCTTTCTTCTTTGAGTTCTTTGAGGTGCTTGTGTTTTCTTGAATTTTTTTGATCATGTTTATGATTGTTCACTTAAATTCTGTGCCTTGGGGTTGCTCAGGGTGGTTCTCATTGCTGTGCACTTCTGTGGGGCTACTGGTTTTTTTGGAGACATTTTCTTTTGGTTTTCCACAGTGTTTGTGTTTCTGCATTGCCATTTGGGCATATGGATGTTCTTTGGTTATGTTTTCAACAGGATCTCTTACTCTGCTTTTGTTTAATTTAATTTTGGTTCTGTTAATATCGTTTATATATCTTGGTTACTTTTTGGTCAGGTATGGAAGATAAATTGGTAGGTACTTCAAGTTCTTGCAGGGTAGTAGACTGGTCTGGGTGGATTATAGGACAGGGTAGTAGGTAGACTGGTCAGGTTAGTAAGAGGACTGGTTTGTGCCTGAAAAATCAAGAGCCAGTGGAATCTATGTTAGGGATTTTAGCTAGTGTGAGTTAGGAGGCTAGTCCAGGGATCTGAGGTGAAGGACTTGGAGCCTGCCTCGGCCCAAGGCTGGCTGAGGACAGGGTGGGAGTGGGGGGAGAGGAATGGAGTAGAGACAAAGTGGGTGGTATCTGACTTACCAGAGCCCTGACTGAGCAGATCTGTCTACCTGATCCAGGACCTGAGGAGCTGGTGCTGGGGGCTCCCTAGGAAGGGTTTAGGGATCTGTGTTAGGATGTTTAGCTAGTCTGGGTGAGGAAGCTAGTCCAGGGATCTGAAGTGAAGAAATTGGAACTTGCCTTGGTCCAAAGCTGGCAGGGGACAGGGTAGGGGTGGAGGAGAGAGCAAGTCACTTTTTTTTTAAATGTAGTATTTGCATATAACCTAGTCTCATATTTCTGTATACCTATCTTTTGTATCACTTAATGTAACTGTTGTTATGAGTAGTATATAAATCATTGTACACTATATGTAAGGCACATTGTGCTCCTAAGGAATATTTTAAGGCAAATTTTGTTAAAGTTTATACAGAATATTTGAATAATTTTTTCATCCACACTTACTTGAATCCACAGAGGTAGAATCAGTAGATTCAGATGTTCATTCTATGTTAACTT
>NW_008351640.1:1278153-1297862 GCF_000622305.1 Nannospalax galili | reverse complement strand
AAGAGGCTGTCAGCCCCAGAAAGAGGCTGGTGGGTGTTGCAGGACCAGGGAAGTAGAGGGAGGTGAGGGCGGGCCAGGACCAGAAGTGGTGCTCCTGGAGCCCAAGAAAGGGACTGGGTTGCTCTGGATGAGAAGGGTCCGGAAGCAGTATTGGTTCCCCAGGTGTCTGGGGCCCCAAGACTAGGAATGGCGCAGGGCTCAAACTAGGAGTATAGAACAGCGAGGCGGGGGGACGGAAGGGTGAGTGTGGCTTAGCGAGTCCCGGTGTGGAGAGCTGCGCTATAGACTTACCCCAGGAGGTCTGAGGATAGTAGTGCAGGCTAGGAGAGTTAGCCGGTGGTGCAGGCCCAGGGAAGCAGCGAGAGGTGAGGGCGGGGCCAGGACCAGAAGTGGTGCTCCTGGAGCCCAAGAAAGGGACTGGGTTGCTCTGGGTGAGAAGGGTCAGGGAGCAGTATTGGTTCCCCAGGTGTCTGGGGCCCCAAGACTAGGAATGGCGCAGGGCTCAAACTAGGAGTATAGAACAGCGAGGCGGGGGGACGGAAGGGTGAGTGTGGCTTAGCGAGTCCCGGTGTGGAGAGCTGCGCTATAGACTTACCCCAAGAGGCCTGAGGATAGTAGTGGTATGTTAACTTTTTAAACATACATTTCATAAATTCATGCCATACTTAAGTTGCACTAATCTTAATGAACAATTAGATTGTGTAATATATAGAGTCAGGGCTGGTTCATGAACACAGGGACTAAAGACTTTCAGGCCACTAGAGACTTCTGCGTGTGAGCTTGTGGCACTGGTAGCATCAAGCAAAGGACCCATGCCAACTCAATTAAGCAAAGCCCCAAAGGGGAGGAGAGAAATAGGTGGAAGACTGGCACTAGATTGAGAGCTATTGGGGACAGGTTGCTGCTGAGTGAGGGAAACTATGACTTCCATATGATCTCTAGATGGGCTGACTTGACTCCAGTGGATGAATTTACACTGGAGAACACTTGAACACAAATATCTGAATGGATAGGATTTAACATGTATGGAAGAGTACATGAGGTTCAGTAGGAGGATGGGGAGGCATGGATAGGGGAGGGGGTCTGAATTTGATTAAGAACTGCTGTATGAAATCACAAAAACTCAATAAAATAAACATTTATAAAAATAAAAATAAAAAACAGCCTTTTTTACACACACACATATATATACATATATATACACACATATATATATATATATCACAAACTGAATCTGAATATGCAATCTTAACAAAGAAAAATTATACCTTTTGTTTGTCTTCTTGAGGCAGGGTCTCCCTGTAGCCCCAGCTGTTCTGGAACTCACTATGTAGACCAGGCTGACCTTGAACTCACGGAGATCGGCCTGCCTCTGCCCCCTAAGTGCTGGGATTAGACAAATTATACTTTTATAGGAGTTCATAGGCATTTGGGGAGCTTAAACTTTGCATGGACATACAACAGAAATGTGATTTCAAAGTAATACTCCCCTGGTTTGAAAGGACACGTGTGTATTTGTATCTTTCTTTCCATGTCTGCATGTTAAAGTCAATTTATTGAATTTTTCATATAATATATATATAATTTTTATTTTATATATATATAATATTGCCTTCATGTGTATAAGTGCACCGGTGTCATCCAATGCCCACAGAGGTCAAAAGAAGGCATTGGGCACCTAGAACTAGAGTTATAGGAGATTGTTAGCATCCTTGTGGGTGCTGGGATTCAAATCCAAATCCTCTGCAAGAGTAGTCAGTGCTCTTAATGGCTGAGCCATCTCTCCACCCAAGAAAACTTTTTTTTATTTTCATAAATGTAAAGAGCACTATTATAATGTTCTTACTTTAAGGATAAAATACATTATCTATTTGCATACTTTGCTGTTCTATGCAATGATTTTTGTATATATCCAGTTCTATCCTTAAATTCAGTGGATTAGCTGCCATAAATGTTCTATAGATAATTTCAACTGTACATTCTTAAACACCCCTCAAAAATAGCATATTTATTAAATTCCTATTGGATAATATTTTTAACGATATTGATTGATAGATATTTTCTCATAATTAAAACTTTGATAAGAACCTAGATCAACGACTTGCACAGCAAGATATCCCCAATAGTTTCACAGTGGCACTTTTTGCTTGAGAGTAACAAACAGCTGTCTAATGGGAACTAACTTCCACTCAATAAGAGGGAATTCACACATAGTACTGTAAATTTGACCAAATACTAGTGGCAGTACTGGTCATAGACCTTAGAAGAGAGCTTATTGCATTTTCCTCAGCCAACATAATTTCTGTTTGTATTATAAATACTGACCCTGGGGCTGGAGAGACGGCTCTGTGTTTAAAGGCACTGGCTGCTTTTACAGAGGACCTGGGTTCATTTCCCATCACCCACATGGAGAATAATAACCATCCTAAACTACAGTTCCAGGGAATCTGACATCCTCTTCTGACCTCCATCGGCATTGTATGACACAGGTGCACTTACACCCATGCAAGCATTATGCTCATACACATAAAATAAAAATAATAATTAAAATATAAATAAGTAAATACTGATTATTATGCCTACACATAGTTGCAGGTCTCACCCTCCACTGAATAGCATTATTTTTTCAGCACATGGAAACTATTTTAGAGATCCACAACTGATAAAATACAGAAAACAAGTGACCATGGAATTCCCAACCCCAGCTGATATAGCTAAAATGCAGTATCTACACTTAAAGCCAAGGGAACATCACAGAAGAGGGAGCAGAAAGACTGTAATAGTCAGAGGGTACAAGACACCTGCTGCCAGACAGTGTCTCTTAGCTGTGGCAGGGAAGCAATACCCACAAAATCCCACATTATGTTTACTTAATCAAGACCTGCAAAATGACAACAGCGGTAGATTTGACAAGGTGGATGGAAAAGATTTCACAAGACCCTACCTCCAGATGAAGAACTAGAGGGAATTAATCAGTGGGTTCTCAGAGAGGGAGAGTCAGTTTCCTTCAGGGATGAGCCCTCTGGTAAGTTATCCAGTCCCAAGTGATCATCACTAAAGATATGTACATATGAACAGTGCTCAATATACTCAGCACAGTGTGTGTGTGTGTGTGTGTGTGTGTGTGTGTGTGTGTGTGTCTGTATTTGTGCCTGTGTCTGTGTGTGTGTACAGGTACATATGTGTGTGGGTAAGGAGTGTTGAGATAGAAAAGGAAGAACTTCAGGGGAAGAAGAAGAGTGGAAATGATGTAATTTTAGCATCCATGAATAAATTCTCAAAAACAAACAAAAAATTAAGTAAAAGAAGAAACTAGTCCCATAGCCAAGAACATTGGAAAACACAAATTAGACTCAATAGATCTTTTTTAAAAGAAACAAATACAGGGTTGAAGTGGTGGATCAGTGTTAAGAACATTGAATACACTTACAGACAATGTGGGTTCTGTCTTGAGCACCCATGTTATGGCTTCCGACCCTCTTTATCTTCAGTTCCAGGGTATCTGACACCGTCTTCTGGCCTCTGTGGCATTGTATACATAAGGTAAACTTACATACATATAGGCAAAACACATACACATTTAAAAATTAAAAATAAATAAAAGGGCAAGAAATAGTAGAGTGTTGGGGAGTAGTAATGTGACATGGAGGAAAGTAGAGCCTGAATGTGATCAAAATACATTTTAAGATATTCTCTAATCAATCACAGAAGAACCTAGGCATACTGCAATTTCCAGCATATAGAGTTTTAAATTCTCCTCTAATATTTCAAGGCTGAGAAATTCATATTTATGAGAAATCAATATTTCTGTTCCAATGGGAATTTGAGGAGTAGAGTATCTTTGAAGTGGCAATTTTTTTTTTATTTCAAACCTTACTCTTTAAGAACATTTTGAAAACTGACCATTTTCTAAGGTTTTTTAAAAAAACTTTCCCATTACCCATATGTGATGGCTAATCCTGGGTGTCAATTTGACTGGATCTGGGATTAACTGAAATGAGAGAGATCTTCTTGATTTGATCATCTGAACCTGGAAGACATACCCTAAATGTGGGTGTTACTGTCTGATATCAGCCCGTATAAAAGACTATGGCAGAGGAGAATGCTTCTTTGCCTTCTCTCTCCCTGGTGAGTTAATCTTGCTACTGTAGACTGAAGATTAGCTGATCTTTTTGAATTTATCAGGCCTTCAGCACCAGATTGGGATGATTGAGACATCCAGCCTTGTGGACTGAGGGACTACAGATTCTCAGACTCTCCAGTGTGGTGCAGCCATTTTGGACTACTCAGACTCTATCCTGTGAGCTAAACTGATAAATCCATATATATTGATTCTACTGGTTCTGTTTCTTTAGAGAACCCTAATACACCATATAATAAAAATGAAAATTTATTGACATTATATAATGTCACAATTAAATTGAAAATACATTATTGTTCTTTTTGTAATAAGAATTAAAGAGAAAGAATGAAATCTTTCAATGTAAAGTTGATGATGCAAATTTTCATATAAAAATCAGTATATGAATCTGCAGACACTTCAAATGTCAAATGGCTGAATGCATGAAAAATTGTAAACAATATATTTTATGTCAAAAATGTTATTGAATATAAAACATAAAGATATTTGTGTGTAATTGTAGATTAACACATGTGTATATATGTATGTGTATTTTTTATATTAAAACACATAGGTGTGAATAGAGATGGATTAACAAGATCAGAGCACCCACACATTTTACTATATAACATGTGCTAATTTTCATGTTTTTCCCACTTCTAATAATTAAAACTTATAAGTCATCCATACAAAAAATATGATTATTCATTGAACTCAATTCCTGATTGTGTTTGAGTTACTACTGAAAAAAGTGTAGAATTCTTTCACTGGGTGACATGAATATAATGACTTCATATTATACTTTGTTTATAGTTTTAAAAATATTTTATTTGTTATGTTTATATGTATGTGTATATTGCCTGCATGTAGGTAAGTGCACCCATGTCATGCAATTCCCATGGAGGATAAAAGAGTCTGTTGGATACCCTGGAGCTAGAGTTATGGACAGTTGTTAGCTGTCATGTGGGTGCTGGGATTCGAACCCAGGTCTTCTGAGAACAGCCTGTGTCCTTAACCGCTGAGCCATCTCTCCAGCCACCTCATATTATACCTTTAAAACATACTTAGTTTCTGTGGCATTTAAGCATTTTATTATAGAAGAGCAACTACTAAATTTCCTAAGGATGAATGAAAATATCCCGATGACAATGTAACTTGTCACTAAATATCTAACTTATATTAGGATGTCCAACATCTATAGCTTTACACTGCAAGTGAACTATTTTTTTCTCTCTACCATTTTGCAAAAAAAAAAAAAAAAACATTCTTTCCAGTCCTTAGAGCCTGTTTATTCTGAAATTAAGTATTTACCCATAAATATGAGTAATTTAGCATGGAATTAGTTACTTTCACATATATAGGCTGGCTACATTATTGAAGCCTAGAATCTTGCTAATGAGAGTTGTATGATATAAAAAATCCACCAGTGTGGGATCTAAAATATTGAAGCACAATATTCCAACTCATAAAGGACTTTGTTCTGAATGTAAGAATAGTACAGAAAATGACACCTTCAGTATGAGCACTTCTTGATTATTAAGGTGCCATTGATGTACCTGTTTCCCCTTCATTATGTTACTTCCACAGAACATTTTGTCTCAGTCCTATGACAATTTTTCCTGTTAACAGTGTCTTCACTGTGGCCTTGGAGAAAGCCAAGGAGAAGTCATACAGAAAGAATAAGAAGTTCACACAATAATCTAGGAACTGAGAGAAGCGTTGTCCTCCACCCCTATGTGTGCGTATCAACACACTTGTGTATGAACTATTCCTGACTCATTCAGGATGCATTGTTTTGGGGTTGGGAAATATCACCTTGAGAGTAATGCTTCCATTCTCTTAGTTACCTCACCCTGCCAAGCACAGCAGATCTTTCCAATCACACTTATAGGTCTCTGTTTATTGCAGATTTGTCAAATGGACCACATGCTTCTTGAGGGGAGAATTAAATTCTATACTGTTGCAATATTGTTCTTATTGCAATAAGAACACTCTGAAGAACAACGATTTTTTTTTTTTTTGGTCTTTTTGAGACAGGATCTCCCTGTAGCCCCAGCTACCCTATGTAGACCAGGCTGGCCTTGAGTTCACCAAGATCTGCCAGCCTCTGTCTCTCACATACTGGGATTAAAGGCACACATGATATTTTATGATGCCAAATCATCACTCAGCCATGTGCTAGGTTTGAAATTTGAGCAAAAGCTTGATGTAACTCAGAATGAGATAGTCTGAAGACAGCAAAATGCTGGGGGTGGTTTGTAAGTGGGTAACGCATTTAGTGCTCATTAAGAGTTATAATTCATAGAGAGCACAATAGAACATTTGAGCTGATTGAATTTATTCAGCACACATTTTCATTATTTGGCTACTAATGTACAGTATTATACAAATATAATTAGTGTAATCCTTGAGGAGTATGTGCTGACAATTTTGAGGCATCTATATTTTTCTTTTATGCAATACAACCATCTTTGCAATTAAAAAACAAAATCCTGTTTTAAATACCTAAAACTAGCCCCAAATTTGCCTATTAATCAAACTATTCATTTTCCACATGCTCAAATTAATTATTTCAAAGAGTATCCCAAGCTTCATTTAAAACTTAATTAAAGCTCTTATTTACTGGATTTTAACAACTATACTTGAGTTAGACTTCTAAATAGTCATGTACCTAAGCACTCTAAATGCAATTATTTTTACTGTTCTTAAAACCTAATTATACCAAAGGATTTAAAGCTATTTGCCTTGAATATCGATCTGATGTGACTTAGTGCATATTGTAAGAGTATTCTCCAAATGTCTTTGAAACATTACAAAAATCTATAATTTATAAGACAAGAATATGACATCATTATTATTGTGATCATATTTATAAATTATAAACTCTAAGCAATATAATTTAATTGTATAATTTTGTTGAATTTCTTACTAAAGTCTATCTAATGCAAAGAATAATTTGGAATTCCAGAATGTGTACCCAATGAAGCAAACAGAAATAAGCCTTTCTAAATCATTACAAATATCCAGGGAGATACTGACTAGTATTTTCTGAAAAGGCAAAAATATTTATGAGACTAGAATTTAGCTGGCAACGTGGCTTAGTACCTTGTGGTGCGTGCATGCAACTCTGAGGATTTGAGTTTGCTCCTGTGTTATTGTGGTAGAAGGAGAGAACCAACCTTGCAATGTTGTCTTCTGTCCCCCACAGCCATGCACACATGCCTCCCACAAACTATTGGCTTTTTAAAATGGAAGAGCGGGTGACTTTATGAGTAAAAGCACTTACCACACATACCACACAAGTCTGATAGATTATGATTCATGTCTGGAATCTGAGTAAATGTAGAAGGAAAGAACTGACTTTACAAAGCTTTTTTTTTTTTTTTTTTTTTTTTTGGTCTTTTAGGGACAGGGTTTTCCTGTAGCCCCAGTTGCCCTGGAACTCATTAAGTAGATCAGGCTGGCCTTGAACTTACAGAGATCCACCTGCCTCTGCCTCCCGAGTGCGGGATTAAAGCTGTCTTTTGACCTCTACATCCTATCATGGAAGGTGTGTGCCCACACACACACACACACATCATACATGTACACAGATAACTACAACAAAAGCAACAACAACAGCAAATAATGATAATAATAGTAATAATAATAATAATAGTTTTCGAAAGAATAAAACGCAAAACTTTAGCTTTATGTCACTGTCATTGAAGTAATACCATTATACTTCTGGGGTCAGCATGAACCTTACAGTTGGATTTTCTTGTGTTTACCCATTGAATAAAGTTAGTTGTTTTGTTTTTTATCAGAGACATATAAACTGGAAAGGCTTGATTTTCTTTTAAAAAAAGTTTACTAAATACCCAATGACTCCATTCAAAATATGTACTACAAAATAGAAGAAGAAAAAATTTGCAAGTAGACTAATCTCTACTTCCATTCTCTTTTGGGTTTAAATAAATTTCAAAGCTGTCATACAAAAAAACGGGTCTCATCATTGCCTTTTCACACACGTATGTCTTATAGTTTGTTCTTCTTAGCAGCACCCCTGTTGGCTCCGTTCCCCTTTCCCAGGTGCACCGCTTTCTGCTTTGTGCCACATGTATAATTCCATCATGGACTTACTCCCTCACTCACTCCTTTAGTTCTCCTCTTCCCTTCCCACAGTCTCCTTTCTAATTTTATGTCCTACATAAAATGCCCTGCATGCAGCTCCATTCTCCTTCTACCAATAGATGTCTAGAGGACGTGTATTTAAATTCTGTCTCTTAATTTCCTTATATGCGAATCAATCACAACATAGAGTTATTGTAAAATTTTAATAGGAAATATATTTTCTTGCTTGTAGGGAATATTCATTCAAAAAATCTATTTATTTTGTTATCATTGCCTAATTATTAAACAAATGAAAGAGTAGAGAATAAATTTCACTCATCTTTTCAAACTTCCAAGAATATAACTTAGGATGTAATTCTTACAAAAATTTCTGTGTGTGTGTGTGTGTGTGTGTGTGTGTGTGTGTGCCTGAGAATATGCCTGCATGCGTTTGTGCATTTGTGTGTATGTTCCTATGCATAAATCTTTCTTAAATTGAATTTTTGGTAATTTCATACAAAATATTTTGATCATATTTAGATCTACCTCTCCTTCTTGAACCTCCTTAAGGTACATAATTATAAGCATGAAAATAATGAAATGACTGGATCTAGATGTATTGAGAATATTTTTCTTTCTGTCCAGGAGATGAATAGTTGTAGGGTCCTGACATTCCTCCCACAGTGTTTCCTGTTCTAGTCTAGAACACTCATTTCTCTAAATGGTGAATCTCATCCGATTCTTTTTTCCAGTCTGTATGAGGAAAAATCAGAGAATGGCCCCAAGGAAACAATTTTGGTTTTGTTAAATCAACTGAAATTTTCCCCTATTGGTTCTGTTCATTTTTCATTGGCAAAATTTCAGTCTTCAAAAAGAATCTGAAATTTAGGTGTTCATAGGACAACAAGCTAAGAAAAAATTGAAACGTCACTCTAAGGCGCGGAATGAAATGACATATTTTCCTATTGGAAGAGCAGAACAAAAACACCTGCCCTCATTTGCTTTCCTATTGCAGTGATAAAACATTCAGACTAAACACAACATGGGGAGGAAAGGGTTCATTTGACTTACAAGTCTGGATCATAGCTCATCATTAAGGGACCTCGGAGTAGGAACCTGGAAGCAGGAAGTGAAGCACAGACCGTGGAGGAATGATGCTTACTGGGATGTTTCACAGCTTGTGTTCAGCCTGAATTATTATACACCACAGGACCACCTGGCCAGGTATGCATGACACTACCCACAGTGGACTGAGCCCTAACGTTATCACTCAACAACCAAGAAAATGCCTCAGATAGGCCCACAGGCCATTTCAACAGGGACAGTTCTCCAGCTAATGTTCCTTTTTCCTAGGTGTGTCAAGTTGACAACTGAAGTTATCCAGCACGACATCCAGACATCATTTCATGTCTGTACTTCCTGTGCCTCTTCTGTTGCCTTTTTCTTTCTGTATGATATCTCACTTCATAACAGAGGGTCACAAGGAATATCCTTTTATTACTGATATTCAATTGGAGTCAACAAATTAAAATATCCTTGTTAATATGTGTTAGAAATAATATTTTTTGTTTTTTTTTTCTTATTTTCATTTGTATGTGTGTGTATAGTGAGTGCATGTGTGTACACATGTGAATAGACACATGCATAGATGAGATTGGAAGCTGATGTTGGTTCTAGATTGGAATGTCACTTTGCCAATCTATTCGGTGAAGCAGAGTCTCTCAGTGAAACCCACAGCTCAATGAAATGGCTTGTCTCTCCAGCCAACTTGCTCCCTATATCACCTGCATGCCTATCCAGAGACTGGAAATATAGGTGAGCCCCCACGCCCAATGAAAATTTACATAGGGTTTGGGGGATAAGAACTCCAGTCCTCTAGATTTCAAAGTAAGTGCTTTAGCAACTAAGTAATCTCCAAACTCAGTAGTGATAATTTTAATATAAAATAGGATCAATGTTAAAGAAGGAATCCCAGGCAATCAGTTACTTGGAATGTAAACAGTATGTTCATCATCTTCAAAGAACATTGAGGATGAGTGGCTTAAAATTTAAATAAAAATGAGATCAAATGGAATATAATAAGTTAATATATGTGTTTGTTAAATGTTTTACTTAATATAAAATTATGTTTCCTTATGACATTTTCTAACATAAATATTATTTTACCTTGCTCGTATTCACTCCTTCAGATCCCTCTACCCAGATGTCCTCTCTCTGCTTTTATATATAAATGGATAATTATGCATATGTATGTATATGTTCAATGATATAATTTAACAAATGGTAATTAATAAAATGTTTGAATCATAGCTACGTTGCTTTTATTTATGCTTAAATTTTTCATAAAAGTAGTAAAATATTCTAATAAAAAAGTTGCGGTGAAGGCTGGGCCCAATAGTGCACACCTTTAATCCCAGAACTTGGGAGGTAGAAGCAGGCAGACCTCTGTGGTTTCAAGACAGTGAGTTCCAGGCCAACTGAGGACACAGAGAGACCCTGTTTCAAAAAACCGAAACAAAATAGTTGTGATGGATATAAGTTTATATTTACTTTTGGAAAATTGTTTTATTTAAAAATCAACTTAGATTTATTGAATTAAATTCATCTTAGTGTCACAGTCATTCTACACGTGCTAAAATTTTTCAACAGTTTATAGATTTTTATTTTTTAACAAATTTTCATAACTTCTTTAAATATTCTGCATATGTCATGGAATCATATATTATTTTAATAAAAGTTATCTAATCACCTTGGAAGAATCACTACATATTTTTTTCTTGTCATGACAAGAATTATTTCCCTTCATATATTTGGAAATACAATAAGGATATGCTTTTGTTTTTAACTGAAATTGCAAGTTTGCTCCTTGTTTTGGATATAGTTTACTCTTTTTATTTACTTTTCTAAAGCAGAGCTCATGAAAGTCCAACATGGTAACTTTATTTGTATAGAAACATATTGTAGCTAAAATACCTTCTGGGAGGCACAAAGGATGTCCAACCTCTCCTCTCTTGATTACCACAATAAGTGGAGGTCCAATTTCATCAAACTGCTGTCTGGGAAACCAGTGGTTTTATTGGGCTTACTTACAGAGCAATGGGTGAGGGTTTACTTATAGATGTGGGTGCTCCCCTCCTAAGGCCACACTAGAACATATATATTCAGGCGAAGATCTGACTTCACCACAGCTATGTAAATAGATGAGAGACCCTCCCCATGGCTTCTTCAGTTTATATACACATAGACACGCCCCCACCTAACCTCAGTAGTTTATCTGGCTTGAGCCTGGTTAGGTTTGGGCATGCTGTCACATATGTACAAATGGCCTGCTGTTTGGAAAAATTAATGCTTAAAAAACTACAAAACTTTTAAACACATCTCTTAGTGGCAAAAAGTGATGCTCTTTAAGTGCACAAGATTGTCATGGGCATAAGTAAGCTCTGATGTTCAGGAAATTCTAGTCAGCTGCACAGTGTCTCTCTGCTTAAAGAAAAATAATGTATGACATCTAAATTATTTTGAACTGTCAATGCAAAAGATAATACTTATTTTTAGGGCAGAATTGACTTGAGTGACTTTTCCATTATCAGGTCTTTAATTTAATGATTTCTTTAACCTGCTTTCTATTCATAAGTTAAAAGAATGATATGATGGAAAGGACCGTGAACTTACCCTCACAGAATTTAGGTTCTTTCCACAGACCTATTATTTAATCCAAATAACTAAAAAAGCCAGTTTGCTCTTCTTTCAAAGAAAAAAGGAAATCAGACTATTTCAAAATGCCTTAGATTGGAGGCTGCAAATAGTGAGCTCCAGTAAATCCATGAAGAACATGAAAGTTTTTGTGTATGTATAAAGTATTATTTTCATTGTAGCATCCATAAATTGGGAAACACTATTAAGAGAGATACAAAAAGAGAATATAGAATGTGACTGTGTGACTTGTAATGTGTCATTGCGTATGGCTCCAGATGTATTTAATGATTATCATGTTCAAGACAAACTGTTGACCTTCTTTACATCTATGAATAGAGATATAATGAAAGGCCTGGAACAGTGTGATATTTTAGTGGTTGTTCATTTATTTCTTTAATTTGATTCTTTGCTCTAGGATCTACTAACTCTTTCTGTTTCTAGAGGTAAGCTTACAGCTGACCCTGAAGTGATATCCAGGAAAATCTTAAGCTGCTACTCGGCCTGTGATACTAGATCACATTGGTACATGTGCATGACTAAGGTCATTTGTGTCTTGACACCTGGCATGGGAGAGAAGGTATGGAGAGGTCTTTTCAGGTCCCTCCAGGCTTCAGCATTGTCATGTACACTCTTTGCCTATGAGCTACTTGAACAATATGAGGGGACTGGAGGACCTGTTGAAAGAGGTGCTCTCACAATATACTTATGGAGATAAACAGAACAAACTACTAGTTCTGAGTCTGAATATTCTCTAGTTAGAAGTTGTTATGATATTTACTGTCCCTGCCACTGTAAAAATTACATTTTAAATAAGTAATACCTCCAAAAATATAATTCTGTTGTTGTTCTTAAGGTCATCTGTTTCTTATTTTGATAAATGCCAAGATTGGGGGATTTCAGGTTGACTAGTGATATTTTTCTTATCCTATGACTTACAAAACTAGGTGGCATAATCCTAAACAATAATTTGTTTGGGCACCATTATGTTTTACATTTGATAGATAGAACTATCTAACTTCAATCTTTTCAAAGAGAAATTATACTAAACAAACTAAGTCCTAAGAGATAGATGAGCCAAGAATTATGCTTTCATGTTACTAAAAGAAGGCAATTTAAAGTAGTTGAAATTGATGCTCAGAAATAATTTCAGAAATACATCCAGCCTTAAAACGTGTTTCATAAGGAAAATTAAAAAGGAGAGGTCATAGGTCTTTAGTGGACATATTTGAGTCTACCTCTTGCTAGAGGAAGGATTCCAGTATAAACAGCTAAGTCTTTCTTACCTTAAGGAGTTTAAATCTATTCAATATAAAGTTTTTAAAAAAGAGGAAATACAGATAAAAACACCTGAAATCTTGCCCTGCTCCACCTTCAGCAGACTAGAAAGAGTTAAATTACTGTACTATTTCTTTTCATATAACAATCTCACTTTTTCAAGTTGTTACCGACATAAATGTTAAGAGCTTCCTTGGGTTCACACTACAGACTTTTTTCATGTTTCTCCTTCAAGTAATACAAACACACCATCCCTTCCATCCTTACATTCCATTTGTAATCAACATGCTCCTGTCTCATGGAAGTTATACTAATTTTGATGCTATGTCCTATTGCTCATGCATAAAACCTCTGAGTTTTATTTACATATGGTGAAAGATACATTCCAGGCATTCCATAAAAAAATAATGGCTAATTTGGTATTCAACAGAATGTAAGACTAAATGGCATTTGTTGAACAGAACTAGCCTTGCAACTGAAAGGCCAGGTAGTTGATTCTTCAAACTCTTAAGGTCTTCTGGTGAGAACAATGTTGAACACCCATTAAGAGTTGTTTGTCCCAGTGAGACTTTCATTTATTGATGTTTTCACTGGTAGCAGCTTTACCCCAACCAAGGCCTTGGTGTTTCAAATAGAAACATTATTTTGTATACAGCTGCCAATACTGTTGCATATCAATCTGACTTCTAAGGCTTGCTGTAGGACTGGTTCTTGGAATCTTATTATGTTGTGAGCCTTCTGCCAGACAAATTTGTTTTAGTCAGGAAAAATCACTATTGTTTTGAAATTTAAAAGTTATCAACCAAAAGTCTCTGTTTCTATCCCAGCTTGGAATGAGATAAGCACTTTATGATACAATTTCAGAGTTTTATTTTTTTCTGCTTGTGACAAAACAGAAAATTTGACAATAAATTACCTGCCAAGAATTCAAAGTTAGAAAAACAGAAAGTTGATAATAGTTTTCCATTTTCTACCTAATCTAACAATTTTCCTCTTCCAGCTTCTCACAATCTTTATCATTTATGTATAAGAAAAGCCCCAAAGTTATGAAAATGTAGTGTTTACCCATGTGTCTTACATAAAAAGAGCACATGGACTATTCAATCAACCAAGTATGTGCTGGATAAATAGAGGTGTAGAAGTAGCATGGAAAGTATTCAAGAATCATCCGCATTCAATAGGACTCTTCATTTAATTGTATTTTTGAGAGTTTTTAAGACTTCATTTTTATTCTTTGATAATTTCATATATGTATACAAGTCTTATTTTCATATCCACCCCCATTTCCCTTTTCTAAACTTCTCCAGATCCTATTTCATATATGTATACAAGTCTTATTTTCATATCCACCCCCATTTCCCTTTTCTAAACTTCTCCAGATCCTTCCTTCCTTCCTTCCTTCCTTCCTTCCTTCCTTCCTTCCTTCCTTTCTTCAGTGATTCTTTCCTTCCCGCCCTCTCCCTCTTCCTCTTCCTCTCCCTCTCCCTCTCAGTCTCCCTCTCCCTCCCCCTCTCTCACAATCTTTTACAACCCATTACATTCCACTAGTACTGCCTGTCACAGGTGCAGGGTCCTGCAATAATGTGTGGCCTACCTACCAGCAGCCAAACCTCACAGAAAAATGGATACCCCTCTCCAAGTAGCCATCAACAGACATAAGTTTCTCAGCTAGGATTGGGACCTCTGGAGGTCCTCTTCCATTCATGCTTGAAATACTACTATTCAATCTTGTATAGGCCTGTGCAGGCAGCTGTTCTGAGTTCAAGAATACAACAGCCACATAGTGCTCAGAGTTAAGGATTTTATAGCATTCTTTCAAATTCCCACTACCTTACATTTTCTCTGCCTCCTGTTTTGAGATATTTCCCAAGAAATGGCAGTAGTGTTGACATAGAGGTCCCATTCATGACTGAACACTCAGAGTCAATAATTCTCTGAACTTTGACCAGCTATGAGTTTCTGCATTACCATGATTATTGCTAACATCATTTGATGTGTGCGTATGAATGTGTGTTATCCCCCAAAGAGTAAAGTAAATGTGTTTGTAATTGTATAAATCTCATGTTGACTTTCTATTTTACTGTGGGTCCATTGTACTCTTTCCTGAATTGAAAAGTCATTACTCAGTGAAAATAAACTTGTTTCATACTATGTCTTAAAGCATTTTGCTATTTCATCATTTTAAAAATCACTTCCTTGTTATTCATTAACTGAGCCAAAAAACGAATAATAATAAGCATATTTCAAAGAGATGGCTGAGTCTATATAATGGTTTTATACTGAAATAAATCATCATAGTAATCATTCTTTAGGGTTTTTTTTTAATATTTTACTTTTTTGTATACTCGTGTTTCCCTGCATGTCTGAATCATGCACCATATACATTCATGGTAACTTTAGAGGCCAAAAGAGGGAGATGAATTCCTTGGATCTAGAGTGAAGGAAGGTTGTGAACTGCTTTGTGGGTGCTGGAAATGAATATGGACCTTTTGCAGCAGCAGCAAGTGCACTTAATCATTGAGCTATCTCTCTAGGCTACATCCTTTAGTATGTATTATTGTATTGTTGAAACATTGTAACATCACTTAAGGTATCAAAAAGTCTGAGGAACACAGCTTTAAACTAGTTATTTTAGCTTTCCTTCTATATGTAAAAAGATAAAGAGATTTTTAGTATTAGTCCATAATAGTAGCAAAATTAACAAAGATATTTCATATCTATGACCAACTGGAAGATGAATATTGTAGGCATAGTACTAGATGCTCTAAGGTGAAGGTGAAATTGGTAATGGCAAGAGTGAATTTTCAGATTAAAAATCCTTACACGATAATAACCTAGAATAACTACATCAGTCTCAAGTCATTTACAATGAAAAACATTCCCCCCCAAAAAAGAAAATATAAAATCCTAATCAAGTAATCTTCTATCACGGAGAAGTCCCTTATATAACGTTTATGACAAGAAATTATTTATCACAAAGACATGCTGTTTCTTAACAAATATTTTAAAATGTTTATGATAAAAGTGTTATTTGGAAAACTACTTACGTGACTTATCTCAGTGTGATTAGGGAAAAGTCATAAAAATAAAAATCTTCACTACTTATAGCTAAGATAATTGTCCACACTTTTTCAAGTCTCAGCTCTCTGTATTTTCTGAATTATTTTGAGAGCAGGGTGTGGAGTTAGAGGAATACTGCCAGTTCAAGCCCAGCCTAGGCTACATTGTAAGAAACTTTCTCAAACAAACAAATGAAAAAAATAAAATAAAATATAAATTTATACTGAATTTGGAGATGTAATAATGTCTAGAAGCAATGCATGAAGATAATATTTGTATTGTGGAATCAGAATTCTTTTCATGTGTATGTTTTGGGTTTTCTCATGCCAGCAAATAAAGTTTATGGAAGCAAGAAAGTATTTCATATTTGTGTAAAATACCATTACATCTGACAAAATTGAAATGGTAATTTCATTATTTTTTTAATATTTCAAATAGTATTTCTAAAAAGCCTATTCATCTGAGAATGTCTTGAAAGTACCTGAAATTCATACAAATAGCAAAATATTTCATATGTCATAAATTATGAATGATGATGATGACTCTTATTCTTGATATAATAATGGCTTATTAGTTCTGAATAGACAATGTGATAAATGAAATTCAGTTCAGAATGAACAAGAGAAAAATATATGCAAAATCCATAGATTGATTTATAGAAGCCTTCTTCAGGAAGCGGCTTTAGACATAACACATTTTAGGGCCATTGAATGAGTATAGAGCAGGAAAGCATTCCACCGGATACAGGCTCAGATATTTTAGAATGTGAGAAATATGAATAAAAGAGTACTTTCCTGAAAAGTCTTCAGTGGAACCACATGTTCAGTAGAAGCATGTCTGACAAGCTTCACTTGTTAGCATCATTTGAGTGAATTAAGACATGGTTATTTCCTGTATAAGAAAAAACACCTAATCATTTATTGATTTATATTTAGTAGAGTTGTCAATTTGTTCATATAAAAAATGAAGTGGCAAGTTGTTTGTGAAGAAATACTTGAGCCATATGTGAGATAGCAGCATAAAGGCTTGAATGCAATAGGACTCTGGGTGAATGAAACAAATACGTTGCTCAAAAATGTTTAAATTTTTACATTTGTGGCATAAAATATTTTCTCAAGGGAACAGAATAAACACATGCTCTAAAACCTTGAAAGCCAAGTTTCATCCCTGAAATACATATGAATGAGGCAGCCCGGAGTGGGAAATTGTGGCTGAGGTTAAATTGTATATTTCTTTATTATTACTGGTGTTCTATTATGTTGTAGTGAGTGGTAGATTTGTCTTGACTTAATATTATCTTTGTAATCTGCATAAGCAAAGGATTTTATACTTAAGAGATACCATTTGGTTACTGAAATTTCAATATATTATTATTTAAGTCATTCAGTATTCTATCTTGCTCTTAAATGTGTCTACCCAATGGTTCTATTATCAAACAGATAGCATCACTTTCAAAAAAAAAAAAGGAGTCAGTACTTTGACAAATGAAGTTGCAGATCAAGTCAATACCACTATATGCAATTGATTCTCAATTTCCAATAATTATTATACGTAGACTTGCCTAGTGTAACTTGGCATATATTATATAGAAAGAACATTTCATCAGAAAAGTCAACAAAAATTCTAACTAAATTTGTGAAATGCAAAACCATATGTCAATCTAGTCAGATAACATAAAATGTAATTTGCCATTACCACATCCTGTGTGCATACACCTTCTGCCATGTAATTGTGTTTAAATCAAGTGACTTTAAAAATAAATAAAATAATTTAAAAAATATTAAATCCTGGGCTTCCTGAAGTTAGCATTTGGCAAGGAAGTTGTGATACTATGCTCTTCCTCTCCCTCTCTCTCTCCCTCCCTGTCTCTGAATGTTTATCTGTATGTGTGGATGTGTCTGTGTGTGCGTGTATGATGTGTGTGGATATATGTGTAGGCATGTGCGTGCTTGTACATCTGTATATGTACGTGGTGTGTTGATATGTGCATGTGTATATGTGTGTTTCTATGTGTGTGTGTGTGTGTGTGTGTGTGTGTGTGTGTTTGCATGCATGCATGTAGAGGTATGAGAACACCTGCTGGAGCCAGCTTTCTTGTTCTGCCATGTAAGACCCAACTATGGTCATCCGGCCTGGCAGCAGGCACATTTCCCAACTTTTTTTCTGTGCCCCTGAACATTTTCAGTAGGCAGAATAATTATTTAACCATTTGGGAAATACTCAGTTCAGAGATAAGTTTTAGAAATTATACTGATCCTAATAATATAAACAGGATTCCCATTGGGAGATGGGATCTGTGGATCTTTGGATCTGTGGAATCAGTGGAGTATTCATTTCCAAGAGGAGTAGGTAAAGTTATTGAAGTTTTTTGTTTGCTTTTTAAGATTTAAATATACTTCATCCGACTATAAAAATCATTGTTTTTAAGAAACTGCTGTTGGGAATTTGAGATATGCATTTGTATTTTCAGTCTGAAGTGCTTCATTCTCACTGGTTAAATTATTCAGAAACAGGGATTTTATGACAACACATTTGCATGTGTCTTCTTACAAAATTTGAGAAAGAGAATGATTCTGGAGAGATGGCTTAGTGGTTAAGTGCACTGGTTGCTCTGGTAGAGGGCTGGGTTTCATTTCCAGCATGTACATGGTGGCTAACAGCTATCCATAACTACAGTTCAGGGGGGACTTTGTGAGCCTTGTACAGCACAGGTGCACTTACATACATGGAGGCTACACAAAAACACATAAAATAAAAATAATATTAAAAAAAAAGAGAATTAGAGACAGCTACACAGTCACAGACAGGAGAGCACAACTGCACATACATACCATTTTGACCATTTGTATCATTTAGAATAGCAAGAACAAAATTAAAATAGGAAGTTTCAACATGAATATCTCTTATGTCTCTAATTTGTATTGGCTACAGGAAAACGCACTTCTAGTTATTAGGTTTTCTGGTCTTGCTTTCTGGCTTTAATCTCTTTCAAAGGGAATAGGTTTTTTATTATTACTAATTAGTAATTACTATTTCAACTATTTCAGTTCTGTTTTTTTTCCAGTTTGTTATAGGCATCACTCTAAGGCAAAACTGCTTCTTATTGGTTGCATGTTCTGATGCTCTGTAACCTATAAGATATTTAGGTAAAATTGCTCAGGAAGAGACCTTTCTACACTATTTCATTCATCTACATTGAATTCCCTTTCATTTCCACTGTGTGTCTTTTATGTTTCTTCTTAAGCAGTATATATATATATATATGTGTGTGTGTGTGTGTGTGTGTGTGTGTATGGATTCTGTTGTTTTCACAGTCACATTTCAATAATGATTATATCAATGCTACCAATTTTGTCTGGAATTTATTTAGTTTCCATGTCAGAGTTCTATTTACTAGTGCCTTAAGTTGTCGTTGACCTATTTGTCATATTTTGGACCTAACAGGAGGTCATAGTTCCTTTCTGTA
>NW_008351640.1:1224740-1277906 GCF_000622305.1 Nannospalax galili | reverse complement strand
TTGACATAAAATTAATATGTGCCTAAGAGAAATCTTTTTAAGTCTGTTTCCTTAAAAATCATAATGTACATTTTCATGACTATGAAAAATATGATAGCATTATTCTCTAAAATGTTTACAGAGTGTTTTACATGCACTTGCAACATTACGTATCTCAGTTACATTGTTCACTATTACAATAAAACTGGTTATGGATTTGGCTTTTGGAAATGAAGTATTAGAATAGCAAAAAAGCCCCATAAATTTAACTTGCCAAAAAATAAAATCTCTAATCTGCCTGTTGAAGACTCAATTTTCCAGCTCCATGTGTCAATCAACTGGTCATTAGACCACCCCAAGAAAGGCAGGTTCAACTTAAGTTATACTCAAGAGATGGGTGGAATACTGACTGAGTTAATGAAATGGTGAAATTTTCTTACTCAGAATCCCCTCCTTTTAGTGCAGTTTTTGTGAACCCTATTGCAGCCATGTGGTGTTTGAAGCACTGTCCACTTTTCTGAATTCTTCACAAAAGCTTAATCTCTCTTCTTTTCTTGTTCATATCCTTTTCCATAAAGTTTCCATTTGAGTCCATTCTTAAATTTTTTGATTAATGAGACTAAGAAACTTCTAGAGGATGCTCTTTCTCCCCTGAATGGAAGGATGTATATTTAAAAAACATAGTAACTTACGGAATATAATACAGGTATGCTAAATGATCACACTGGGGTTCTAACGTGACCTCTAAGCTTGCTAATTTTCATTAATTATAGGTAATATTAAAATGTACAAGAGCAAACTATGCATTTTAAAAAACTGGAAAAACAAAACAAACATATGGATCGATGTACTTTTAATAGAAACATACTTTTAATACTTTTAACAGAACGTACTGTTAATAAAAACAACAAATGAAATGTTGGGTACAGTCTCTGCTTTATGCATTGAGACAAACTGTGTAGATCATAACGTTCTTTCCTTTCTCTTATGTTTGTCTTTTGTGTTGGTGATTTTTATAACTACTGATTGTTTCCCCAGAAAAATGAGCTAAGTGTCGTAAGTACTTATTTCAAGAAATTATTATCAAAAACAGAAATTGGAAGGAGTCAGGAAAATAAGGTGATGATTGAACAAAATTTTAAAATGATAAGTTGTTTGTTTCACCATGAAAGATGAACCATTTCAAGATTTTTCCTTTGCTTTTCAAAGGATAATCTCTCTATTATATTCAATCTATTTTTGGTCTTGGATTTTTTTACACTAAAAGTGACCAAATTTAAGAACCAGGCTTGTTCTTGTAGATTGTAAACAGGCACTCCAGGTGACTGGAATGGATTTCTCTGAGGAAGAACAACATTAAACGTCTCAGGTAAAATTAACATCCAGGCAGATTAAAATATCATAAAAATCTAGCAATTGGCAAATGTTTAATAGGCATCTTATTAAAAGAAGCTTTCAGATTCACACAATGAAGACTCATAATCCATTAACCCCCATCTGTGTCTGCTCAATTCACATCAAGATTTAAAAATAAAAAGAACACTTCCATAGAAAAGCCTTGGGCTGGAAGCAAAGCTCACCCAAGTTTAATCATAACTTAGGGCTTCAAATACATGGCATTGAATTAAAAAGTGAAAACAAAAATAGGGTTTGAAGATGGAGGGGAAAAAAACATTTCTCTTCTTTTATCCCATACACAGCAATAAAAATAAAAGAACCACAATACTCATTTGGAACTTTTGAATGTGGTACCACCTAGTGAATATGTATGTTTTGGTGTGCTGTAAAAATAGGCCTTTTGATTGCTTTGACGTTTGCTTCCTAAAGAGAATGAATTCTTTAATAATAACTTTTAAAAAGCTGTAATTTACTTGTTGATCTTTGAATGTTTCCCACTAAGCCTATTTCATGATGATGCAGGCCAGCAGCCCTCCCTCTTATTATCATTAATGAGGCTGAGGCCTTCAGTAATGGGAGATTGACCTTGTTTAAACAGTAGTTAGTTATTCATCCAATTGACTCTGATGGAAACGTGTAGGTTCATTAATGGAATAAATGATTGCACAGCAGATACCAGTGGAACAATGCTTATAATGAGGAATGATAAGTTCTTCAATCCATTCTTTTTAATGTGTACAGTCTGGAGTGGATAAATATTCCTTCATTTTACACTTAAATAAAGCAGCTAGCTGGCATTTCAGCCAGTTATGTCAGAAACAGTTAATGGCTGTCCATACATTTTACAAGCTTCGTAGATTTTCCTGCATAACCAAGCATCATGTACATGGATGAGCTGACTATATTTATTACCTTTAATGAGAACTGTTATCATCTATAGATCCTGGTGTTCACACATAGGCCCCAAATTTATGATACAAGAAGATAAGCAATGTGATGCATTCTTTGTATAAATATTTATTCTGCTTTTTTATTGTTGTCTGTGAGGACTTTTTAAATGAAATATTTGAAGTGTGGGTTTAGGAGTTATTGAGTATATAAAACTTGCATATCATTGTTATAAACTATGGAATTACTTACAATTCCATTTTATTTATTCTACATTGAAAGCAGAATGATGCCCGTGGATTGGGCTGGTGGCCTGACACATGCTAGCTTCCAGGCCAGTGCTGTATCAGTCACCTCCTCATCCCCTTACAAGCTTTAATGTGAAATGACGTACATGTGAAAAAATTCTTAATTTCAAAGAAATTGTTGCTCAACAACACAAATATTTTCTAAAGAATCTTTGAATTAATTATTTTGTAAAATTTGAAATGCTAGCATCATCATAATTCTCAGAAATGTTAAATTCCATTTCTTAATTTTTTGACAATTTTTGTAGACCATTTTATTACCTGAGAACTTGTGTTAAATGTTCTAATGCCTGGATCTAGATTGTTTACATTTCTTAACCAAATATAAATCACAGTCATGTGCATGCATTCAACATTGTTTTTTTTTTAAATTTCAATTTTAGATTATCAAAGTGTCTAAGTCACCAGCTTGTATTCTGATTTCCTCTCTTTATTATAGTGCATGTGTTTGCAATGTGTAAGGAGTTACTATCAAGTCTAAGGGATAAAGTGCAGAACTGGTTAATCCAGTTGGCTACAAAATTTTTAAACTCTTTGCCATCATAATGAGCATAATGACTGAGGAGATAATCCTCCAGGCACATCTGTGAGGGATTATTTAGATGTGGTTAGTCCGTGCACGCGTAATTGTGGAATTAACTTGATTTGGTTACTTGATGTGGGAAGATACTATAAACGAGGGCAGCACCATTCCTGGTGTTGGGTCATAGACTTCATATGATGGAAGGAACTTGCAGAGCCCATGAATTACTCACTGCCTTCTTTTGCCCAATTTTAGGCATAAGGTGGGAAGTTGCTTCAAACTGCTACCGACTTGACTTCCCCAATGGATAAAGTGGATCCTACAACTGTGAGGCAATACCTGCTTTTTCTCCCTTTGTGACCTGGAAGATGTTCCTCTGACCCTATGATGACAAGCCATGGCCCCTCCTCCTTCCCATGCTCTGCAAAGAAGCCACTCCCCTTCCCTCTTCCAGCCAATCTGTTGACCATAGCTGTTTGCAGGGGAGGGGCTAAGGGTATATATAAAAGCTGGAAAAACCATGAGGCTGGCCTCTTGCCAATTTGTAAGGCTGTCTAGAACCACAGAATTTATGTCTTCCTGTGGACTTTCGGCATCAACCGTGAATGGGGGAGGCGGGCAGCACCCACTTGTCTGTAAGTAAACCTGTACCCCAAGCTCAGTTAGCAAGTCCAATAAATTCATTAAGATTCTTCAAACCGGGGTTTGGAGATTTTTTTCCTCAGGCTGCCGCGAAGACCATGGGATGAAGGAATTGGATGCCATGTGCACCTCCCACTAGTGAATTTAACTTACAATTGGCATAGTTGGCAGGATATGACAAGGCTGAGATTGAGTTTTGCAAGAGCATTCATGATGTCCATGATATGGGGAAAGAGACCAACAACCAATGTAAAGTGGGGGGAGGGGAGAGTGTGGGCTGAGAAAATGTTAACCTGATGGGCCATTCCCGTAGGCTTAATGGAGGTGGCTGCAGTGGCATGGTTAATGCAATGGACAGTGAGATATGTAACTAGGGTAAGGCTTTCTAAACAATTGAGGGTGATGGGAGAGACCCCAGGGTGGCAGCCATCTTGTAGATGGTATGGTATGGCAAGCCTACTTGACCAGTAGGGGCTGCCACATAAGTGTGGAGAGGCCCTGAAAACAGCAGAAGGTCTGGAACAGATTCTACAATCTCTGAGAGTAGCACACCAGGGACAGAAATGTCAAAAAGCTGCAGTAGAGGTTACTTTGCCACTGCTATTGATAATAAGAAATCTGTCTCAGGTAGAGTTCTTAGCCAGAAGGGAAACTGAAAATATTAGGGAGGAATTAGAATGGGAGAGGGATATGAGGCTGGCCTCTTTGGTATTGGCCTCTGGCCTTGCCAGTAATTAGATAAGAGAGAAAAGGAGATGGACGTGTTGACATGCCGTTTTTTACATCTAGGAGGACTAAAGGGAAAAAGAATCCCAGATTAGAATGATAATAAAAGGCCCATCCTGGGAGCCTAAAACCCAGAACTCCTGTGAAGAATTGGGCAGTGAAGAAGAAGGAAGTGACCTAGAGATAATGTGAGATGCTCCTCAGGTCTGACCTCTAATTAAAGAAAGGGAATATCCATGGTCCAGTATGCACATTAGCCCAGTGCAGGAGACCATGGTAATCAAAGATTACTTAGCACCAGAACTATTAGAACTGGGAAAGACATTTAAAACAAGCTATAAAGGAACCTGTGGTCACCTGGCTTGTGAGACTATGGAATATGGGGCCAGATGGAATCATTTTAAGTTCTATAGAAGCAGAGAAGTTAAGTAACATAACCACTCATCCCTTTTTGAGACAAAGACTTCACAATTTAAGACAACTTGAGGGAAACCAGTCCATGATGGATTAGCTCATACAAATCATTCAGGATACCTAGGTATCTCCAGCTGAGATTCCCATGAATATTAGAGATTGGAAAACCATTGAGGAAGGACAAGCTCTGATTAGGGAACTGGGCATGAGGGAAGCTGTATTTGATGCCCAGTTCACAGGCTCAGACAGGACTGTGTTTACAGGAGAGTTAAGAAAGAAACCAATTCAGCAAGCCCATGAGACTGGTATGAAGCTTTGATGGCAGTGTTAAGCCCCATGGTCAGGTGTGACCTCTGTGAGGCTGGTGAGGCTCTAGTGGATTTAAATGATTTAGACCAACATTTAAACAGGGTTCGAAAGGTGCTTAAGTGAGTAGACACAAGGAAAAAGAGCCAGAACTCAACAAAGGGGACCCTCCGTGTCTTCCGAGCACAAATGTGGGTGGATATGCACAGAGCATGAGTTGCTAGGGACAAAATAGATGGGCAACCAAACACTTTGCTCATGAGCCTATGGAGGGCTTTAAGACCTGACCAGCAGTTCATCACAGAAGTAAGAGAAACTGGGGACGAGGTGGTTTGGTAACCACAACTGTGCCCCCTTCTCTAGAGGAAGGCAGCCTCATTGAATGGGAACCCCCAAACTACTGCCTTGAAAGGGTGGTCAAGTTTTCCCACAGGTGAGGGTCGTACTTGGTGACTGAAGGACACATGTCAAATTGAAGATTTTTTGGTCCCCCACTAATATACAAAACATATGAGCCCTAGTGGATACTAGGGCAGAGTGTACATTAATTCATGGCAATTCCCAAAAACATCAGGGCCAGTGTATAGCAGAGGATGGGTATGGAGATAAAACCATACAAGTAACACAGACTGTACTCATTCTGGGAGTTTGCAATTATCCCCTCCCAGGAGTACAAAGTGTGCTTCTCTCCCCTTCAAGAGAACATTTTAGTGGTGGATACCCTGCTGGGTCACACCCTAAATACTACTGTGGGAGAGTTTAGACTGAGTCTGTGAACAGTAAAGGCAATTACTCAGGGGTGGGCAAGATAGTAGCCACTCAATTTGCCCACCCCAGGGAGGGTGGCGAATATCAAACAGTGCCGGCTGCCTGCAGGTCGAGATGAAATTACTGAAACTATCCAGGAGCTTGAGCAACTAGAAGTTTTGCACTCAGCCGTTATCCACTCAGTCCAGAGCCCTTTCAATAGCCCCATTTGGCCTATCAAGAAGCTAGATGGCTGCTGGAGAATGACTGTAGATTACCAGGAATTAAATAAGATGGTGTCTCCCATTCATGCAATGGTGCCCAACATTGCACCGTTAACTGATCAACTGATTCAGGAAATGGGGGTCCTTCCATGCTGTAGTGGACCTTGCTAATGCATACTTTAGTATTCCCCTAGCTGCTGAATCCCAAGATCAATTTGCATTCACATGGAATGGATGACAATGGACTTTCAGAGTACTTCCCCAAGGTTAATGCTACAGCTCCATGGTTTGTCATGGGATGGTGGCCCGGGACCTGGCCCTGTTATTCTGCCCTCCTTCTCTAAGGAGGTTCCACCACATAGATGACATAACGTTAACTTCTGGGTGCCTTGTAGATTTGGAATCTCACTTGGGGAACATGCAAGTGCCCCTGAAGGAGCAAGAAGGGGAAATTAACCCACAGACAGTACAAGGGTCTGGTACAATGGTAAAATTCTTACAAGTTTTATGGTCAGGCAGAATTCACCTGATACCCAGTGTGACAGTTGAGAAAATCTTACACCAAACCATACCAAAAAATGCTAAACAGTTACAGGTATTTTGGGGACTTCTTGGGTATTGACGAATTTTTATACCACACCTTGCTTAGGTTACCTGCCCCATGTATAATTTAATAAAAAGAGGTGCTACATGGGATTGGGAATGTAAAGGCCCAAGAGGCTTTTAAACAGGCCAAGGTACAGGTTGGGCAAGCTAAGCAGCTGTATTCCTCAATACCTAGGTGTCCCTTCCTCTTGGAAGTCACCAGGAGCCCTGAAGGTTATGGGTGGGGCTTGTGGCAACAACAACCTGGATAGACGGTCCCAATTGGGTTCTGGTGCCAATCATGGAAAGGGGCAGAGCACTAAAAGAGCTGGTTGTGTATAAAGCATTGCAATAGATGGAACCCATTACAGGCCCCACCCCCATTACTGTCAAAACCACATATCCCATAAAAGGATGGATGGAGGACCTGTTAGCCAAGCCCCTGTGAGTGGTGGCCCAAAACCAAAAGCTGCAAAAATAGCATGCATATTTGCCACAGCGAGGGGTGGTGTCAACAAGCCCAATCACTGATGCCATGCAAACTGTACTAGGACTGGTGTCATTTCAAGGCACAGAGCCTATCCCTCCACCTCCTATAGTTGACCCCCCAGCAAGACCTGACTGAGTGCTAGAAGGGGCTCCACCAATTCTGGCTGATGCCTGACATACTGATGGCACTAGCAGGGGTGCCAGACAAGAATGGGTTACAATGGCAATACAGATGAACACTGACACTATGTGGGGAGAAGGAGAAAACAGTCAATGGGCTGAATTCAAAACTGTGTGGATAGCAATTGCCGGGGGTTCCAACCAGGGATCCCCGGGCAGTGATGATTGGGGATGAGTAAGCATGCCATTTACCAGCACATGCCGCCCCCAGTACCGGGTACACTAAGATGTGATGGGGAGTCTAGTCAAGAAGGGACTCATTTATTGCAGGTGTTACAAAGCTTAAAAGGCACCTGGAACCTCCCCCCCACCGAGGGTGTATCTTAAGGATGGTCACGTGCTGATCATGCACTCCTCAGCAGTGCAGAAGTATTCTTCAGACTTTCAAAGCAAGGCAGGGCGTGCCCCAGTAACTTCCTCTTGGACCTCTGCAAGGTGGGGCCTTTAGGTTCCCACAGCAATAATGAGGGAGCCTTGGACAATTACAATTTGTACTGAAAGGACTGTGTTCAAGGGCTTAACCTTATGGATGGCTCAGAGGGAGAAAGAAAACTGACTGGTGATGGGATGGCCACTATGGGGACAACAAATATGGAAGGACATATATAATAAAATACAGGAGAAACTGATGCCTCTGATAGTGTACCATATGACTGCCCACCACCTGGTGAGTCTTCCTTGGGAATCAGGAAACAGATGCCCTCACCAGGGTGAAGGCTGTTTGCCCTCAGGTTCCCCTAGAAGCAGCTCACTGGATTCATATCAAGTCAGGCCACAGAGGTGCTGACATGGCATGGAGAATAGCCAAGGCAGCTGGCATTCTTGTAAAATATGCTGACATTCAACAGGCTGTCCAGGCCTATGAGGAGTGTTCCCAGTTATGGCCCCGGAGGATGGATGCCATGATGGGACACATGCAAAAGGCAGCTTCCTCTATGAGAGACTGGCAAGTAGATTATACTGGGCCCCTGACAGTCAGTGAGGGGTGTAAATATGCTCTCAGTTGTGTGGACACTGCCACAGGACTTACACAGGTCTTTCCTTGCAAGAGAGCCATGGGCAAGGCTACTATTAGCCAAACTCAGTGTCGTGTATCAGTGCCTGAGATGAATTGATAAAGACAGAGGCCCTAATTTCACAGGTACAGATGTGTAAGCTTGGGCTGAGGATAATCAGGTTCAATGGTATTTCCACTTTCCATGCAATCCTACAGGATCAGGGTTAATTGAAAGAAAAAACAGATTGCTAAAGGAACAGTTGAAAGCCTCAAGCCCAGAAGGAACCCTATGGGGATGCACAAAGGCCCTTCCAGAAACTGTAAGGTTGTTAAATGAAAATCCCAGTACCAGGAGTGGGTTGCCTCCTCATGAACAGTTGGTCAAAGGGACCCCAGAGGTCCCCAAAACTATAAAGACAATTGTCAATAATGTTTCTTGCGCACCTGAAGTGGAAGGTAAGACCCTATTGCTGAAGACACCTCATGATGTGAGTGTGGGAGAGGGAGACATCAAGCTTGGACTAAGCTGGAAACTCCATGCCACTGGATGGGTGGATTTCATAGTGCCAGAAGGCACTATACAAATGGCTGGGGGAGAATTGTCCCCCATTATTCTGTTCAATGAAACACCCACATGCTGCACTATCAACATGCAAAGCAAGATGTTCCTGCTAGTGTAATAATGGCTTGTCTAGTGTATATACAACCAGTTAACTATCAATTAGACCTAATGCCCAAGTCTAGGGATCGAACACACATCTGGTATTGTAGACCAGGCCAACCCCTTGTGGGAGGAGAGGTTATAGGCCCCAGTGGAGAAGCCATGTAATTGTATTGTTAGATGGGTATGGATATGATGCGCCTACTATAGTATCATCCAAGCATTTATGTTTACACCCATGAACTATTATTACAGTTACGTTTACATGTCCTTGCTTCTTGCTGTTTATGTTTTTTTGTCACAGCAATATTTATTTTTTAAAAACCCACAGAAACAACACAGATGTCCAATAATTGGGAAATTAAATAAATTATGAATTACACATTTGAGGTTGGACGTTCCTATTCCAAATTTTAGAAATGATCTAAAACTGAAACCTATTATTTGGCTGAGGATGGAGTTTCAGGGTCTTATGTAGCCCAGAGTGACCATGATCTCCTTCTGTTCCCTTCTCCACTTCCCAAGTGCTGAGATGACAGGCATGCTCTACTACACCTGTCTCATTTTGGTTTAGTTTGGTTTCTTTTGGTTTGGAGACATATCTCATTCTAGCAATGACTGACCTAGAGCTTGAAGCAATCCTCCTGCTTCAGCCTCTAAAGTGCTAGGATTACAGGCATGAGTCATCATAGCCAGCACAAAATCTGAAACTTTTTGAATGCCCATGTGATGCCCAAAGTGGAAATCTCCATACTTGATCTCATGTAAATATCATAGTCAAATAGCCAGTGTAAAACACGATTTAGTCAATGTAAAGGCCTCTCAGTCCCTTTCAGTTGTCATTTATCATTTCCATACATGCCTCCTTGCAATGATGCCCACACATGAGAGTAAACAGCATCTGGCAGAGCATTGGCAGGTAGCCCATGCTTCCCCACATGGGTTCAACCTTTATCTGCATTATACACCGTGTGCATTTGCTTATTCTGTGCTATACAGAGAAATTGCTCAAAATGTCGAAGAACAGGCATAGTGTTAACAATCCTATAATCCCAGCATTCGGAAGACTAAGGCTAGAGGATTGTAAACTAATAGATGGAATGCCACTAACTCCAGCCATCAGCCCATGACAAACAGAGGATGCAGAGACTTGAAGAGTTCAGTGCCCTATTACAATGAAAGAAAGGTCACCCCATGCCCTGTGAGGCTCAGGGATATTCATGGAAGAGGGAGGCAAAAATGTTTGTGAGGTCCAGAGAAAGGGGTGGAGAGTGTGACCTGGAAGATGTTCCTCTGACCCTATGATGACAAGCCATGGACCCACTTCCTTCCCACACTCTGCGAAGAAGTCAAGCCCCTTCCCTCTTCCAGCCAATCAGTTGACCAGAGCCGCTTTCAGGGAAGAGGATAAGGGTATAAAAGCTGGGAAAACCATGAGACTGGCCTCTAGCCATTTTGTGAGGTTGTCCAGAACCACAGGATTTATGTCTGGGTATAGACTTTCAGCATCAGCCGTGAATGGGGGAACACCCACTTGTCTGTAAGTAAACCAGTACCCCAAGCTCAGTTAACAAGTCCAATAAACTCATTAAGATTCTTCAAACTGTGCTTTGGAGAATCTTTTCCTCAGGCTGTCACAAGGACCATGGGAGGACGAAACTGGTGCCATACGCACCTCCCAACAGTGAATTTGACTTACACCCTTAAATTGCTATTGTCAGGTTATTTTACCACAAGAATAGGAAAAATAACAAAGACACATGTCCTTCATGTTCATAATCATCATTCAGTATATATTTATTTATAATCTATATTATCCAAGTTAGTGCTCAGTTCTAAATATTTCTGAAAGGTCATACCTGTAACCTATTAAGTTATTGTGAATTTATAAAAACTTATTTTTAGCATTATACATAATATTATAATTATGAATAGACACACAGATCAATGTAAGCCTACCCTGACAGCTAGTGTTCAAATAATATTAAAGTTTAATTGGGATTAGAATAAAATGTTTTATATTCTCGATCAGTAATTTTACTTAGTTTTGTCTCAAGATTTTGTCCTTTGCAGTTAACTACCTATTGGGAAAGACTTGCTTGGCACTAGAATCCTGTAGCTTTCCGTTCTGGTTTATCACTGTTGGAGGACAGTGAACAATAAATCTCTCAATAGTACTAGTTAAAAATAAATGTTCAAAGTAGAAAATTTACTATATTCCTTCACCATCATCCTTTCAAGCACAAATATGAAAACCTATGAATAATTACTAAAATAAAAGGCCAATTTCAATTAATTTTACCTTACTCAAAATCTTCTGATTTGTGTGATTATGTGTTATCTTTAGAAGGAAGTTGTGATATACTAAGCCTTGATATACTAATCCTTTCGTATAATGTGGAATACTTTGATGAAAATTTCTAGAGTAGTATTTAACTTGTACTGTTTTCCTTTCTATTTTAGTTGCTATTCTATTGCTGAAATAAAACACAAGGTACAAAAGCGACTTACAGAAGAGGAGTATATTTGGGCTTACAGTTACAGGGGCAGATAAGAGATCACCACAGCAGGGGGACATGGCAGCAAAAACAGAAAACTGGGCACTCACAGCTGGGGAACCAGAAGTAAGGCAATACTCAGAACATTCAAATCCCATCTGGTAGCATACTTCCTCCAGCAAGGCTATCACTCTTAAAGATTCCATAATTTCCTCACACAGTGCCACCAACTGGGGAAGATATTTCTCTTTCAAATTACCATGCTTAGCAAGCCCTGTACCCACTCCACCATCTCTTCAGCTTCTTTTCGATGAAAGGATGAAATTTGTAATATTATCAGTAAACATTCTTTTGTAGTTGTGTGAAAATTAAAGAAAATGGTCTAAATATATGCTATTACAGCCCGAGTCATCAAAAAAGCAAGACCACTCACCATAAATGAGAGCCAGGAGAAATGATGAGTGAAAGCCTACCACTGATGATTTCAGAATGTGGAATTTCATAAAGACAGACATTAATAAACTTAATGCATTTCGGTAGGGTTTTAGGCACAGAAAAATAAATAATGCATGTTATCATTTGTGAGGCATAAAAAAAACTACTCTCTAAAAGTACAGAAGAGAATGGTAGCCACCAAACTGGGAAGCCTGAGGCAATAGAGGGAAGAGAAAGGATAATTAAAGGACACTGGTTTGAAAGTGTTTGGAAGGGAAACCATCCCACGCACCTCATCAGAGAAAGAAAACTGTGACTGACAATAATTATTTGAATCTTTTCAAAATAATTAGCAAGATTTCAAATATTTCTACTCACAAAACTGATATGTCTGAGGTGATACATTTGTATTTCCCTGATCTGATGAGTATAAATTATATGCATATTGATATGTTCACTGCACTCCATAAAATATACACTTATTAATGCAAAATAAATATGTATCTTAAAGAGAAATAAAACAGTAAATTGACACTAAATTAACTCAAATGTCCATCATCCTATATGGTGACTACACACAAAATATTCATGAAATTAAATTCTGTTCAGGAATTAATAAAACATGAAAAATGTTACAAAATGACATTTACACTTAATTTATAAAACAGTAAAAATACATACAGGTAGAAAGTAGACTAGTGAGCTTATGAGATGGGGGGGGCTAGAATTTAAGAAAGCGATAATTGAAATGTGCAATGTTCCTTTTGACAGAATGGAAATTGGCTTAAACTGACTATGGTGATGGCAGCAGATAACTTTGAATCAACTAAAGCCATTGACTTTTACAATATACAGTGGAAAATTGCATGGTCTATGAGCCTAGTCCCAATAAATATTTTTAGAATGTTTATTATCTGAGCAAGAAGAAAGGAAAACAATAAAAAAGACAACTCTTGCTTAGTAATTTCCAGAAATTATAGCAAATAATAAACAATCTCAGAATGTATAAAATACATTATTTTTTTCTCTTAAACTATGTTCAGGGATTTAATAGTTAATAAGGTCATGAGGTATGAAAACATGGGTAATTATACAAAGAAACAAAAAAAATTACAGAAAATGGGGATGAGAGAAATTGAGCCTGGTGTACATAGTGAGTTCCAGGCCAGCCTGGTGTACATAGTGAGTTCCAGGCCAGCTGGTATGAAGAGATCAATGATCTTAAAAAAGAAAAAAAAAAAAAAAAGATATGTCACCTGTGTAGGAGTACAATCTCAGTACCCAGACAAAATTATTGAAAACTGTTAAGTAGAGGCAAAGAAACTTGTGGCATTCAGAAATATTAACTTATCTAAATTGTATAGTCAGTGGAATTGAAGAAATATAATTAAAGGAAATAATGAATAAAGGAATACTGTTATATTGAAATTTAATCAGTAGATCTGTAAGACTTTCATGCCATTTTCATCAGCTGCGTTGTGTGCATTATTTTGTTAAAACCCTTATGCAAAGTAGATTAACCTTCATAGAGAATGTAATTGTGGTTAGAAGGCTGTGTGTTTTTTCATTAATTTCTGATGTGAGAAAGTAATGTGTATACTGCATTGAACAAGCAAATAGGGGAAATATAACAGAATCATAAGTTAATGAGGGGGCAACAACTATTCTATTTGATTCTCTGTACAAGTTCACAATTTAAAAGTTTTCATGTGATATGTTCTTTGTTACATCATATGTGAATATGACATTAGCTGTGTGTGCGTGTGTGTTTGTGTGTGTGTGCACGTGTGTGTATGTAAGAAAGAGATGATCATGTTCTTCAAATTAAGTTAATATATGAACATATGGATAACCATTAATGTGATATCCTGACTGTGTCCCATTCATGAGCAAATTGAGTTCAAAGAAGAGACAAATGGAAGTGCATTATATCTTCATATATGTGGGTATAGAAGATTTATAGTAAGCATCCAGAAAGTGGCAACAGTTATAATTGTGGTCACCAGCTGGCTGCTCTCCTCTGGCTAAGGCCACTCTCCTGCTCTCTTAGTTCCCCTGATCAGTCATCCGGTCCAGACCCCAGGGCTGGTGAGGAGACTGTGTCAGCGGAGCCTTTTTTTTTCCCTGTGGTTGCCGGCTGTGGCTGCTCTCCTCCAGCTATGGCTGCTCTCCTGCTCTCTTAGTTCCTCCAATCAGTCATCCAGTCCAGACCCCAGGGCTGGTGAGGAGACTCTGTCAGCAGAGATGCATTCAGACACAGGAGACCAGGTTCAGATCTGGTTTATTGCAGGAAGGCACAAGCTTATATAGGGGTAGTGGTCCAATCACAGCACAGCAAGTAGTTTAAAGGTGAGGTATTCAAGGGTGGTGCACAGTACAATAAGTAGTTTAAAGGTGAGGTATCCAAGGGTGGTGATTAGGGAGTGGCGAGCTCTAGGCATCAGTCTCATGATCTGCCAATGGGAGCAAAATGTCACAAGGCATTCTTTGTGGCTCCAGCAGTTGGGCCGTTGCCTCAGGCCTGCTGTATGGCTGTCAATAAGACTTTCACCCTAGGCTCAAGTCTGTCTCCCACATATAATCAGTGAGTTATTATTAAGTTTATCATTTTTATCACTTAATAAAGCAAGTCAACAATATAATTGATTCATGATAGAGGGTATGTTGTTTTCCTGAGTCAAAAACAATTAAAATACACACACACACACACACACACACACACACACACAATAAATATCAGATAACTAACAAAATTCTAAAGCTTTGTGCTTACGCATTGTTTTCCTGACAGCTTGTTTCAAATGGGGTGATACACTTTTAATTATAAATAAGTGATTATAAGTTGTTATGCCAATCATATATCTTCACTCTCAAAGTTTTGAGTGGATGAAATGAATCTTTTAAAATTTTTCTACTAGTACTCCCTCTTCTGCTTACCCTGTTCCAATTATATTAACCACCAACTTTCTTAGAAGTACCAGGGCTTTCCTCCTCACTATTGCTTATTAAGTAAGGAATGCATCTTCTCCAGACAGTCAAAATGATTTACTTTAAAACCATCCAAGTTTGCTCAAATGTCATCCTTTTAGTGAGATGTAGCCTTAGAAGATGTAATAGTCTCAATAATGTCTAAATTACATTTATTTCATATTCTTCTCAGAATTATTGGAGAAAAACAAAGAACCACGCTTGAAAAACTCATTTTCCCAGAAAAATATGGAACAAAGTCTCTCAAAGGGTAGAAATATGTCTAAATGGGTAATGCCCTTACTGTGAAAGTGTGAGGATTGGAGTTTTGAATCCTCAAAAACCATACAAAGTCAGGCAATTTAATCCACATCAACTTTTGTAAAATCATTGAATCCCTGGCAAAATGGGGGCAGAGAAAGGGGAACACCAGGAAGCTGGTGAGCTAGCTAGCCTGGCTTACAAAATGCCAAAAACAATAAGATATTGTCTCAAACAGAATGGGAGGTAGGTAAGGTGGAAGGATAAGGAGGTTTTCCTCTGACCTCCATATGTAGACTGTGGAACATGTGAAATAACTTATCTCAAACACAATATATATAAAATTTATACAGAATTAATTTCAGGAAAAATGAGAACATTATAACAGACTATTACTCTACTCTGAAAGGAGAAAAAAGGACAATGAAACAAACAAACATAATTATTTGTATGAAATAACAACAGTCTATGGGGCCGGAGAGATAGCTCAGCAGTAAAGAACAATAGCTGCTCTTCAGGAAGACCCTGATTCTGTTCCCAGTATCCACTTGGAGTCTAACAACCATCCATAACTCCAGTTTCAAGGGAATCCAATGCCCTCTTCCCCCCTCCTCAAGCATTTCAGGACATAGATGCACTTACACACATACAGGCAATAAGCTCATATGCATAAAATAAAAATAATAAATGAAATATTTAAACATTATAAGAGCAGCTATAAAATTCAGTTATAAAAGAAAACCCATAGTACTTTACACTTGAGCACATCGATCATAGACTGAGAGAAAATAAAATAACCTAGCTAATGAAGAACTAGTAAAAATGTTTTCAAAAAACCCAAAATTTCATGGGAAGCTGTAAGAACTCTAATTTATATCTTTCAAGAAATGCAAAACACAATAGACAGTTCAAAGGAGAATCCAGCACTTAACATGTGTATTACTTCTCATATCTTCTCTACATAGCATAGCAACTGCACTCCTTGATATTTACCCCAAGGAGTTGAAAAGTACATCTAGTAAAAAAAACAAAGGGACATTATCACTAATGAAAAATAACCAGATGGGATGAGAATAGCAAGAAAATCTTAAACACATATCGTTGTGAGAAAATGTCAATCTGAAAAGGTTACTTATATAATTCCCAGAACATGACATCTTGAAAAAAAGCAATGCTGTGCACATCATAAAAAGATCAGTGGTTGTCAAGCATTCAGAAGAAGGGAAAAATCAATAGAAGGAACCCAGGAAAATGTTATTTCTATGTGAGTGTTCCATCAAGTGTTGATGTGGTGGATACAGGACATTGTACATTTGCAGTATCACTATTTTTGAACACAAAAATGCATGCTGATATAAACTTTAAACATTAATTAAAATAATGTCTTAATGTTGGCTCATTCCTTTTACAAATGTATGACATTGATGTACTTTGATCATCTTCGAGAAACCCAATGGGTTCCAAAGAGATATTTAGGAGCTCTGTGTAACTAGAACTCAATTTTGCTTCAAATCTAAAACTGCCAAATTTATATAGTAATAATCACAGTTTATTATTTGTTTAAATTTTGGATAATCTGGTTATGTAAGGGTAATAGAGGACTGTTAAAAGTAACTATTTTTAAGATATAGCAATATATGCTTATGGCAATTTGAATAAATGTGAGACAAACATTCTATGGATGTCAAAGATGTCAAGTAAAGAGATGCACAATATCCTTTTTAAATTTGATTTATTTTTCAGAAAGGGAATTATATTTAGTTGAATATACTGATGGGAAGATGCTTGAGACTGAGAAAGATTTCCTAATAAATTATGACAAATTGTCAATGTCTCGTGACAATCTATTATTTTACACAATTTGTGTTTATATGAGTGTGTCACTGTAATTTTAGCCATATAAAAATCACTACCATAATATATTGGCAATGAATTAATATAATTTTCTATGACTATTATTCTATACATACAGGTAATCAAAATATTCAACAGAAAAAATTGAAAGTGATAATACATTCCAAAATTATTGCCTATCAAACTAAAGGCTTAAATCATTTTCATGAAACAGCTAGAAAATAACCTAAAGACACAATTAAAACAATGTTATAAATTATAAAGCACCACTAAAGAAATCCTAACAATCTTAAAGTCCTCTATGGGGAAAACAGTAAAACAGAATTAGGATATCTGTAATATGTCAATAATCAGAAAATTATAACATGTTGTTGAAAATAAAGGTTAAATATACTTATAATGTTATTATCTCCAAATTGATTCAGAGTTTCAAAGCAATTTCATATAATATCCTTTAGGATTTTGTCAAAATTTTCTCCAACTTAGTTCTCAAAATGGCTTTGTACACTCATTCTTCCCATGCCTTGATGGAGTTCAATACACTGTATCTGACAGTGGATTTCACTAAGAAAAATTTTAAAAAGAGAACCAATGTGAAGCAAGTGACATCAGAGAACTAAGGTGTTAAAAAGCATAAGGTCTGGAGGTAGTAAACAAGGTAGTAAACTGATTCAATCTTCTCATCATTTTCTGACACTTCTATATCAACAGAGTGGTTAGTCACTGGATATAATTGTGGAAAAATGAAATAAGATGTTTAACATTCTCTTAATGTTTTATGAGCAATAAATTATAATTATGAAGGAATGATACTCATTTTCATCTTTCTCTAATACTCCAGAACAAACACCATGCATACTCAATGCCCACAACCCTGTGGACCTGCTCTGAATGTATTAAATGCAGAGTGACTAAAGGGAGGAAGTTGCCAAAACGTATACACTGAAAGTCAAAGAGAAACCCTTGAGACAAACAAAATACTCAGAATCTTGACTTTTCCCATATAAGCTTCAGACCCAACACCTGGGATTTAATGTGTAATTAGCAGACACACCAAGGTACGGACACATCTGGCAAAGAAAAAAAATTGAAATTAAAAAGTACACTTCACCCTTTATAATAACTGCCTCTTATGGGAAAAAAATGGGGGCATTTTAAATGGGAAGGGAGGAGGCATGGTAAGACAAGGAGAGAGACAGGAGTAATAAATGATACTTAGGGGGTAGGAAAACACAGAAGGAAACATATTAGTCTAAAAACGTACTGAAAATTGCACATACAATTTCTCTACACAGATCCATATGTATAGCTGAAGATAATATAACAAGAAACAGTGCCAGATGGGAGAAATCTCCCTTTGAGTTGTTGGCCAGAGTAGTCTAAGAGACTTCAAAAGTTACACAAGTTGTGCCACAGCCCTAGATAGCTTCCCAGAACTTAAAAGTAAGACTCTATTGCTGAGCACAGGGCATATTTCAGACAAAGGATTTGGAGCAGTGAATCTGGAACTGACTTCCCTAAAGGCCAGCTCTCATAGTTTTGGAGACTAACAGATAACAATATGCAAGCTGCTAGGGAAAAATGCCAATTGATGGTCCAACCCCAGCTTTAAGGCCTAATATCCACAGCAATGCCCAGCACAGCAATCTATAATGGGGCAGTAGTGGCACGTTTATCTTGGTGGTAATCAACAACTATTTAATTAAACTTAAAGCCCACTTGATGGGAGAAAACTCATGTATAGTACTGTAAACCTATCCAAATACACACGAATGGAGAGGTAATGGATCTTTGAGAAAACCCCAAGTTTGTCACATCCCTAGACCAATGCAATTTCTATGTGCTAAATATGGATCCTTTTATTTCCAGGCAAGTATGCTAGTCACCACTCATCAAAGAAACCTCTTTCAAAACAGATGGTGAGTCTATTACAGAATTCCACAGCTAGTCACACACAGTTATTGCCTGTGAATTGCCCAACCGTAAGTGACATATCTACAATGGAACCTCTACACTTAAGACTCATGGAATATAGTGGAACAAGCGGTAAAGAGAGCACTAATGCATCTCACCTCTCATCAATGAAGCTTCCTCATGCAACAGAGGGCCATGAACGCAAAAGATCACAAATGGCAAAAGCATTGAGAATAAGAGTCTGCAGAGTGTGGTCTCTGGCAAGGATTCCTGTATTAAGCTCCACCAACCCAATACTCAGGAAAAATTACCGAAGAAAAAGGGGAAAAATTACAAAATCCAGGAGAGGAGGTTAATGACCAAATGAAAACAGACTCTTACAGGGTCCTGGGACCTTGCTCATATGAGCTTAAAGCAATGGTGTCAGCATGTACAAGGCCCATGCAAACTGAAGCAGACAAAAGCCCTGCAATGAACTGTGGAAATGGGTAAACGGTCCCAATTTTTACTAAAGAAGTTTTGGCAGCTGGTTGAAGAAGAGCTGATCTTTTTAAAAGATGGGATTATAGAAAGGCTGACTAGAACTCAGTGGATGAACTTGCACTGAGAGACGGGGGACCTTAACTTGTCTAGATAGCTCTTAACACGAATCATAAAATGAATGAAATCCAGTAGGGAGGCTATGGAAGTGTGCCAATGGGAAGGGGATATAATGATGATTAAGATGTTCAGCATGAAATACACAAAAATTAAATAAAAATTTACAAAAAATATAGTCCTAGAAAATTATAGCTGAAATGCATATTAAGATTAATAAACCCTAAGTTTAATAAACAAAATGATAACTTATTAGTTAAAAATCAGTAAATTAAATGAAAACATCAATAAAGGGCTATAATATCCATAAAATAATGAATGATCAACTGGAAATTATCAAAAGCTTAAAAATATAGTTCAGTTAGAGAGAAAGAGCATTAACAAATTTGATCGTAAATGAATATGAAATTCATTAAAACAAGAATAAAGAAATAATTTTAGATAAAGTGGCAGGATATTTTCAATAGTGATGGGATATCATATCAAAATTTACAATGTCAATAAATGCTCCGCAAAAGGGCATTGATCCTTATTGAGTCTAAATCTAAACAAAGCAATAAATATTTTTTTGTTATTGATTAAGTTTTGTTTTTCATACTGGGGATTGAACAAAGAATCTAGCACACCCTATATAAGTGTTCTTTCAGCTATATAGTAAACCAAGGGGAACTTTTAAGAGGGACTGAGAAAATGGACACATTTTCTTGCCTTTGAGAATGATAACCTGAGTTCCATCCTTGGAACTCACATAGAAAGAGAGAAACATCTCCTAGGGTCTTTCCTCTGACATGAGCATGTGCATCATAATATGCATATTCATGAGATGTCATGTCTGAGCATGTGTGCACATACACAAAAATTAATAAAAATAAATAATGAGCAATATTTAAAAGAATAATCAGAAAACACTAAAAGAATCAATATTAAGGGTGTAAGAGCACGAGAAATAATTGAAATCAGAGCACATGCACAAATAAATGCACACACAAATACACACACAAAGATATTTTTAGTAATAACAATAAGCCCAAACCCACAGCACATCAGAATTTAGAGTTCTATAAACAATGAAACACTATTTTAAACTAAGGCAAAAATCATGATACTCCCAATTTATCTAAATGGATTTTTCTCATAGTCTTGTACTTAAAAAATAATGTAGCTTTTCCATAGACTTTTGCACCCATCATCTCTTCTCTGTTAGGACCCTTGTGGATTCCCATATCTGAGAACTTTCTCACACTTTCCTTGGTAATAACGTTCTTTTCCCCACCTCCATGCACTCTGTGATCTCTGATCTGCCAGACCCTGGGTCACTTCTGGGTACTTTCCTAGACCTACCATTGTATGTTTCCTTTCCCACACTTCTTTAGGTCTCCCATGTCTGCTCTGTTTTACCTCTGTGGACCCCAAGGTCAGGAGCTCTGCCAGACCTACCTTAGTAATTTCACTTTACTCACTTCCCTGCAATCTAACATCACAATTTCAACTCTGCCAGGACACTTGTGTGATGCTGGGATATTTCCCAGATCTGTCTTACACTTAGCTAAGCTCATATTACTAGGATTTTGTGCCTCAAATCCTGTAACCTCTCTAAGTATGAACATTTTTACCTAGCAACCATCCTGTCCACCCTGATGTTTTGGAATGTTGAGGAGCAGAACCTGGAAACTCAACTCAGAAGTTGTGCTTATCAGGTTAACTGAGACCAGTTTTTATACCCCACTTTCACATCAATATGAAGATACCTCAAAACTGAACACCAAGCACTACTCAGATGGACCATAACCTGACAAGTTGGGGGAAAAGCAAACAAAAATACAGATAACCACTCAATTAGCATCACCATAATAATATTTCCTGAGAATGGCAACCAAGTGAAACATAAGACAATGATTACAAAATAACAATATAAATATGTTCAAGGAATGAAAGAAGATATCAACAAAAGAGTACATGAAGCACATGAAAACACAATCAGTTGAATGGAATAACTAAAATAAAATCAAGGAATTAGAATTGGATAGAGAGATAGAATCCTTGAAGTAAAGTCAAACTTAAATAAAACATGAAATGAAAAACCCAGTAACAAAACAACCAAACAAAAATCACAACTTAGAGAAAAGAAGCAGAATTGTGTGTCCCTGTGAATTGTGCATACATGTTTAGTATTGGAAAATCTTACTTGTGAATTTTTATTTTGAGTATGAAGTTACTTTCCCTAATATCTTCTGCATTGTTTTAATTTGAAGTCTGTTATGTCAGATATGCACTATTCACACAATTTCATTAAAAAAATATTATTCAATCTAAAGATCACAGATTTACTCTAACACAGTAATAGTTGATCACTTCAATACTCCACTGTCACCAAGAGACAGATCAACCCGAAAAAAAACTAAATAGAGAAACCATGGTGTTAAATGACACCACAAACCAAATGAATCTAACAGACATCTACTATGAAGCTAGAGATCAATAAATATGAGAAAACACACAAACTAAAGTAAAGGAAACAATGCATTACTGAATGAAATTTAGATCAGGTAGAATCAAGGGAGGAAATTTAAAATTTCCTAGAATTGAATAAAACTGAAAACACAACATACCAAAACTGATGTTACACATGAAGGCAATTCAAGAGGAAATTTTATAGCATAACATGCCTATACCAGAAAATTAGAAGCATCTCACACAGAAAACTGATAACGCACCTGAAGGCCTTGGAAAACTGGGAACCAACAACACCTAAGAGAAAGAACAAGAATATATAAATGAGATCAAGGCAGAAATTAACGAACTATAAAGAACAGAAACAATACAAAGAATCAATGAAAGAAATAGATGATTCTTGGAAAAGATTAACAATATTGACAAACCTTTTAGTGAAATTAACCGAAGGAAAGAGAAGGGGACTGAAATCAACAAACTCATAGATGAAAAGAGAGACATTATAACAGACCCTGAGAAATTCAGAAACCTAAAAGGGCATGCTTTAAATATAATATATTCCACTAAATTAAAAAATCTAAAAGAAATGGATTAATTTCTAGAATGTGAACCTACAAAGTTAAATCAGAATGACAGAAATACTTTCATTAGATCCAAAAGCAACCAATGACATAGAGGTAGTGATTAAAAATCTAACTAAAAATACCAATACTCCTCAAATTATTCCAAAAAAAACAGAAAATGGAAGGAACACTCCCAAATTACTTATGAAACCAGTAACACTCTGATACCAAAATGGGATAAATAACTATGAAGAAAAGAAAATTGTAGACCAATCACTCTGATGAATGTAAACACAGAATATCTGCCCAGAAAAAGGTGACACATCTATAGTTGAACCTCTACAACTAAGGCTCATGAAACAGCACATCAGGGTGGTAGAGAGAAAAATAATACATCTGTCAACTTTCATCAGTGAAGTCTCCTTATACAACAGGATGTGATGCACACAGAAGGCCACAACTGGACAAGTTTTAAAGGAAAGAGAGTTTAGAGTGTAGGCTAGGACTCCTCATCCACCTACAGCTCAGGGACCATTGCAGATGAGGGGGCAGAAAGATTATAAGAGCCAGGGCTGGTTCGTGTACACAGGAAAGTAGAGGCTTCCAGAACATTGTAAGCTTTCACATGTGAATTTGTGGCAATGGTGTCATCAAGCATAGAACCCATGTCAACTCAACTAAACAAGGGCCCAAAGGGGAGGAGAGAAATAGGTGGTGGACTGGCACTAGACTGAGAATTATTGGAGACTGATTGATGCTAGGTGAATGAGAGTGTGACTTACATATGATCACTAGATGGGCTGACTAGACTCCAGCAGAGGAATATACACTGAAGGACATTTCGGTACAAATGCCTGAATGAATAGGACTTAATATGTATGGTGGAATACATGAGTTCCGGTGGGGGGATGAAGAAGGTGTGGATGGGGAAGGTGTCTACATTTGATTAAGAATTTTTGTATGAAATTACAAAGCTCAATAAAAATATATCTTAATTTCTTAATAAAAACTCACAAAGTGAATGTAAGAATGAATCAAAAAGATTATTGATCAAGTTAGTTTCATCCCAGAAATGCAGGGACAATTCAATATAGATAAATCAGTAAATTAAATGAACCACATAAATATACATGATCATCTCATTAGATGAAGAAATACTTCTGATAATATCTACCATCAGTTCATAATAGAAATACAGGGAATATATCTGAAAATAATAAAGGCAATATACAACAAGCCTATAGTCAAATCACACCTAGATGGAGAAAAACTGAAAGTATTCCCATTAAAATCAAGAACAAGAGATGGATGTTCACACTCTCCATTTTTGTTCAACATAGCACTTGAAATCTTAGCAAGAATAATAAGACAACTGAAGGAGATAAAGGGACTAAAAACTGGTAAGGAAAAAGTTAAAGTAATCTTATTTTTATATGATGTGATTCTATGCATAAAAAAAACTAAAGATTTCACCAGAAAAGTTCTAGACCTGATAAATACAATCATCAAAAATGCAGGATATAAAATTTTTACCCTCAAATCAATACTATTTTTATAAAGCAACAACAGACTGACTAAGAAAAAAATCACAGAAATGATCCCATTCATGATAGTCTTAAAATGCATTAAATTTCTTGGAATAAATTTACCCAAGGAAAGTGAAGGAGTTGTACAATAAAAAAGTTAAGATACTGAAGAAAGAAATTAAAGAAGATACCAGATGATGGAAACCTCCCATGCATGTGGATCAGTAGGATTAATATTGTGAAAATGGCCATCACAACAAAGGTAATCTACAAATTCAATGCAATAATCATTAAAATTCTAACACAATTATGCAAATAAAGTGAAAAAAATATGGAAATGCAAAAAAATACAAAACAGTCCAAGTATTAAAAAAAAACCCAACAACAACAAAATGCTGTAGGCATTCCCATCCCTGATTTAAATTGTACTACAGAGCTATAGTAATTAAAAACAGCATGTCACTGGCAGAAAAACAGACACATTGATCAGTGAAATAGAAGTGAAGACCTATTTTAAATTCAAACGTTTACAGTCATCTGCATAAGAGGTCACAAATACACTGTGATGAGTAGACAGCATGTGCAACAAATGGTCCGGATCAAATTGGATAGCATTATGTAGAAGGATGAAATTAGATCCTCTGTCTCTCACCATGCACAAAACTCAACTCAAAATGTAACAAGAACCTCTACTAAGACAAAATAGGCTAAATCACATAATCAAGTATGTAGGGAATATTTTGAAATCTATAAGCCCAGCTTTCTACATGATTCCTTTGGTGTAAGTATTAAGTACAATTGACAAATGGAAACTCATTAAACTAAAAACCTGTAGACCGAAGGATACTATCATTCAAGTGAAGAGGCAAACTACAGATAGGAAAAATTTTTACTAGCTATACCTCTGACAGAGGTTGTATGTAGAATAAAAATAAACTCAGGACAGGAGAGATGGCTCAGCCAGTAAAGAACACTGTTTTTTCTTGCAGAAGACCGGATTCAAATACCAGCACCCACATGGCAGCTAACAATTGCTGTAACTCCAGTTCCAGGAGGTCCGACAGCCTCTTCTGTCCTCCGCGGGCATTGCACAACATGGGTGCACTTACCTACATGCAGACAATACACACATACACATAAAATAAAAATAATAAATAAAATTTTAAAAATAAATTCAAAATAATAATAAATATAATGAACAAAACTGAAAATTGGGGCAAATTGATGAGAAGGAAATTCTCTTAAGAATAAATGCAAGCTCACTGCTGAGAAATACTTTAAAAATGTTCAACATTTTAGAAATCTGAGAAATGAAAATTAAAACTAATTTGATTTTTCATCACAAGAGTAAGAATTGCTAAGATCCAAAAAAAGTGCTTGCAAGGATATGTAGAAATGGGAATTCTTATCCACTGCTGACTGGAGGGCAAAATGGTACAGACACTTTGGAATCAGTGTGGAGATTCTTCAAATACTAGAAAATGGTCTACTATTTGATACATTCATACCACTTTTGGGCATATACTCAAAATGTTCTATATCCTACTAGAAAAAATATCTGTCCATTCATGTTCAGTGCTGCCCTTTTCAAAATAGCCAGGAATTGGAAAAACACATAAATGTCTATCAAATGATAAATAGATAAATATCAGTGAGGTACAAATGAAATCTTAGACATGCATGCTTCAATTTGAATATTCATAGAGGTCAAGAAAGTAATAAACGCTGATGGTTGGATGGAAGGCTTTCTGGTAAAGAGAGATAGAATGTAGTGATATAAAAGCAGAGGGGAATGAAGGAATAAATTTTTAAAGGTGAGGATCTGGAGAGATGGTTCATCAGTTAAGGGCACTGGTTGCACTTGCAAAGGACACGCGTTTGGTTTCCAGCACCTACATGGTGGCTAACAATCATCCATAGCTCCAGTTCCAATGAGATCTAACACCCTTTTCTGACCTCTGAGGGCACTGCATAACCTGGGTGCACTTACATAACTGCAGTTTACACAAGACATTGATATAAGTCCTAGGAACCTGAGGCTAGGTAGCCCAACAACCAAGGAGAAAGATATATATATATATATGGAGAGAGAGAGAGAGAGAGGGAGAGAGAGAAAGAGAATTAAAGAGTACTGAACTGATTTTTAATGACTATTTATTTATTTATTTGGTCTTTTTTGAGTGAGACAGAGTCTCCCTGTAGCCCCAGCTGTCCTGGACCTCACTATGTAGACCAGGCTGGCCTTGAACTCACAGAGATCTGCCTGTCTCTGCCTCCAAAGTTCTGGAATTAAAGGCATGTCCCACCACATCAGGTCCTAATGACTATTTTTATATCACAGAATAGATAGACTACATACCATGGGAGAAACTTTACTACAACTAATACAACTATTCTGATATACTTATATATGTATCTATATCTATATATTCACATATATACAGATACATATATATAGAGAGAGGAGTATTAAGCTGATTTGTAATGACATTTTTATACCTATAGATTAATGAATCTATTAACTCTCAGCAGAGAAGCTCCCTTATATAGTTGATGGAAATTAGCACAGAATCCCAAACTGGCTAACATGCAAAGAATAAGATACTAGAGTCTGCTTATCCCTGAATAGGTTAGCTATATTGTTGTGGAAAATCTTGTGACTGATTTTGCCTTTTGCCTTACATACCTATCATGCTGGAATGCAGTGCTTCCTGTTTCTTATCAGAGAGAAAACTATGTAAGTCACATGGTTTCCAGGAATCCGAAACTTAGAGAAATTGAAACTTATCACTCCCTAATAGGGCATCTGGCCCAATAGATTGTAATAGGATACTAGTCTGCCATGCTAATAATGGATCCCATATGTTGTGTTATGATTGGACTATTACTCTTATATAAGCCCGTACTTTCCTGCAATAAAGCAGATCTGTGTTACTGAACCTGGTCTCCTGCATCTGGATGTGGCGACGGAGCAGCCATAGCCAGCCGGAGGAGAGCAGCCACAGCTGGCAACCACACTATATCAAATTTCTGCCTCTCATGTATCACTGATCATTTAGAAGAAGGATCTGAAAGACTGTGAAAGTAAGAGGATGTAGATGACCATGAGGAAGCAGTTTTATAGACAGCTGTTTAGGTACTCATATAAACTCGCAGCACTTGTGACAACATGGACAAATCCCACTTCCATAGATATGTGGAAGTGGTTTAGAAATAGACATGGAAATTGAGTGAAAAATGTCTACTACATATGAAGAACTACTGGAGACCAATGGTCTCTGGTAAGGGGATACTCTGTCTTGTTCAAAGGTGAGAATCAATAGATTGAACAGATTCCAGTGGATGAATCCACAGTAAATGGCACTTTTGGACATTAAACTAACTCTATAAGTCTTAATACATAATTATTTATTTTTTGCATATATATGTGCATATATATTACAATATAGAAAGTATGTAACGGGGCTGCTAAGGGAGGTGGAAGTATAGGTGGGAACTAAATATGATTAAAATATTGTATAAAATTTGCAAATATTCAATAAAAATTAATTAATTACATAATTTGCTTACACTATTGAATTATGGAGGAAATCCTGAATAAAGGATTGATTTTTTATGAAAAAAAAATTTAGAAGTATAATCTGTATTGTGCCCTATAAAGTAGTAAATATAAAAGGAAGTTTAGGATGCTTACAGGAGCATTCAAGAAGTAGCCTTGAAACACCACAACACATACAAACAGCACTGTCAGTAATTACACCTATATTTTTTCAATGAAACGCTCCTTAGTCATAACAAGGAAGGATCACTGCTATGTTTAATATTTTGAATAAGTTGCTCAGTACTAATTTTGAAGAATGAAGCCAAGCACATTAATAAATATTGTATTATTCACTACACTTGAATTTCAAAACTATTTAACATTGATTTATGTCATTAGAAGACAAGATAAGTTTTAGTTTTATGAATGAATGTGTGGTGAATTTGAAGGATGAAAGAAGACTCTTCCATTACTGATCCTGACGTATTTCTTTGTGTTTCACTGGTAGCAATATTATTATGTCCACTTTGTGATATTTATGAGTACATTTATGTGTATAATTTATGAACATTCTTGTTTGAAACATTATTATGCATTTGTTATACTTGGGTAAAATGCATTTGATAGAAGGAGAACAGCAAAGTAATCGATAGAAAGAGAGCTATTTCGTTTTTATGAAGAGAAGTCTTAACTAGTATTTGTATATGATATATTAAAAAATAGATTTGTGCTCAAGTTTGAATGTCTATTTTTTCATAACATGACATTGAACATTACTATATCATCAGGAAAATGACTGATAAATGAAGCTTGGGCAGTTGTTTAATTCTGTTGAAAGAATTGAAACTTGATTAAATAGCTGATATCTTTCAAAAATAACATTGTTAGATTACAGACTAAAGGAGTATCTTGTCCTTTAGCAGAAACTATAGAACTACTGTAATTTATATTTTGACAAATTCTTTTACTTTAGAATAGAAAATAAAACTTAACAAATGGAAATATTGGTAAATTCATAATAAAATATTTGGTTCCTTAAAATCCAAAATAATAAAAGTGAAAATGCAGCTTAAAACTTCCAAAACGTTTGTAACATTATTTACCTGATCTAAAGAAGTGTAGCATGCTGAGCATGTACAAGGACACAGATCCATTTCAAAGAAAACAAAAACAAAACCCAAAACAAAACGGGGGCTGGAGAGATGGCTCAGCAGTTACAAAACCTGGCTGCTCTTGGAGAGGAGCTGGGTTCTAGTCCCACCATCCACATGGCAGCTAAGGACCATGTGTAACTCCAGTTTCAGGGGATTGGACACCATCTTCTGACCTCCATGGACATTCATGACATGTGTGCTTCAAGCAGTATATGCATACAAATAAAATAAAATAAAATAAAAGTATTTTAAACATCATTGAACAGAAGAGTAAAAAATGAGGCATAGAGGCAAGTTTGATAAGAGAATAACAAGCCGGGCTTCATACAGCAGACCTATAATGTAGTTAATCAGGAGGCTGTGGCATAAGGACATGAAGTTCAAGACCAGCTAGGCCTACAAAGTGAGTTCAAGGTCAGTTTAGATAACTTGGTATGATCCTGCATCAGTACTAAAATTCAACAATTTATAATAGGAATTTTCCTAAATAACTGATTTCTCTATCTCTAATTTTAAAAACATAAGTAACATGAATATATTTAAAACATACAATATGAAAAAAGAGCTAACTTTGGCCTTTGTTGATATTTCCATTGTGTCTTAATTTAAAAAATTAAATTCTACTCTTTATTTTATATAATATTGAGGACTGGAGTTGTATTTCAGGGCTATAAATTTTGCTAATGCATGCAAGGTCCTAGGATCAATCCTTAGTATAAGTAAATAATGAAACAAAATAAAATCCATTGCTAATTAAATACAGAAAGATTATTATCTGGCTATTTACAAAAGAAATAAAAATGAAGACTATAATAAGTATCACTCTATACCAATTTGAAGGGTAGAAATTAGGAGCCATAATTCTAACTATGGTAGCCTTCTTTAATTAATTTTAATATTTTATAAGATTTTGAGTTTAAAAGAAAACACTATTAGAAAATGTAATTATTTTATAACCTTGAGAATTAATATTTTCTATATCGTAGCAGTTTTTGTTTATACCCATACATAACTGTCCATTGAAATAAGTGCATTTAGCAACAAATCTAAATGGCATAAAGAAAATAGTAGAGTAAATTGCAAAAAAAGAAAGTTCAACACAAGATTTCACAATTGTGAAAACAAATTTAGAACAAGTACAAAGAGTAATAATGACCTTGAAATTTACCAGAGAAGCAGAAGTCAAATAATGTCATTTCAATATGGATTATAAACAAAAATGTCATCTCATTCAGCATGTTCATATATGTGTTCCCCAGGGGTCCTGGTTCATCCAAGGATCAGGGCCTGCTGTGGAGAATTGACTGTGGAGAGTTAGCTGTGGAATGGGGGGTCGGGGCTTGTGGTGCCAACTTGAACCAGAGCCCTAACCACGGAGGGAGCTCTCAAAAACAGAATGGCCTGGCAGTTACAGACTTGGGGCGAGACTGCTGGCCCTGAGGCATGGTGGGAAACTAGTGGTGACTATGAGCAGGCCATGAGAGCAGTCTGGAATGTCAGGCTCTGAGCTGTGGCAACAGAGCTGGGTGGCACAGAGCTGGGCAGCATGGAGCAGGGCAGCGTGGAGGTGGGTGGTATAGAGCTAGGGTGTTCGTTTCTTTGTAAGTCACTCCTCTCCCCCCACACACAATGAGAATAATAAATGTGCATAAAGATATGTTATATGGTTTCCCTAATAGTGCAGGAGACCCAGAGAGAACTCTGACAAAAATATACAAAGAATATATTTTAAAATGGTAACAATAAACTTCAAAGAGGCACTTAAAAAGGGAAAGCTAGTTGAATAGGAGATAGTCCTATAAATATTTGAAATAGTATATTAAAAGCTGTAATTAAGAGCTAGATGTCTAGGAAGCTAGTTCTGTGTTTGAAATGCTTGTAGCAAAAGCATGAAGACTTGAGTTCATATGCCTACCACTGTACTACTGAGCTCCATCCCCAGGGCTATGCTACATATTCTTAAAAGACTTACTGAGACATGTTAAACATGCAGCATAGATGTACTGTTAAACATGTACATAGATATACTGTATGTGATGGGACACTTGCTAGGCACAAAATATACTTTGACAAAAGAATATTTTAAAAAAGAAAATATAAAAAATAAAATTGAAACTAAAACTTTGCATTATCTTATTTGGTGTGGTGGTTTGAATGAAAATTTCCCCCATAGCCTCCAAGTATTTGGACACTTTGTCCCCAGATGATGGCACAGTTTTGGGAGGTTTTAAAAGGTGTGGCTACGCTGGAGGAAGCACGTCACTGGGGATGGGCTTACAGAATGCTTAAGACTTGCCAGATCTCCAGTAACCCTCTGGCTTCCTGTGCCTGCATGATGATGTGAGAGCTTCACTTCTGGTGCTCCTGCTCCAGCCACCTCCAGCCACCATTCCTCCCTGCCATGACAGACTGTAATTGTCCTGGAACCTTAAGCTCAAATAAACTCTTCCTTCTATAAATTGCTTTGGTCAGTGTTTCTATCACAGCAACAGAAAAGTGATTAATACAGTAATTGGGTGTGATGTGTGTTTATTCTAACATATAAATTAAGCTTGTTTTATGATGTTTTCATTGTGAAATACTGTTAACATTTAATTTGCATTTTTTTATATTTCCTTTTCAGATTTTCTTGTAACATGTAACATAAGAAGTATTAAAATCTCTTTATCCAAAAATACTATGTTCAAAACCTAACCAAAATTTGAGGTGGAACATTAAAGAAACTGAGTGAAATCTGTGTAGACACGTTTGAACATCAGTTATGCTTCAAATGCCCTTCAAAAAAGAAAAGTAGATGAAAGGCCAGAGTGTCCAGTTTTAGTATGATGAAAAGCTGTATTGGAGATGGTTGGAAATGATTGCCAACATTATTCTCCTTCAATATGGAACATTATGAAGAGACAAGCCTTGCATCAAGGGAAGAAAAGGAATTTTTTCTAGACTTTGGAATTGAAATTTATTGCAGGCATGCCATGGTGAAATCTGGTGTGAGTCGGAGTCCAATGACCCTTACTCCGTGTCAGAATCACACTGTCTCACTGCTGATTAAGTATTAGGAAGGAAGCAAAGAGACTGTATCTATTACCCTCTTTGAAACTTGGGCAGAACACGGAGCCTGGGGTGGGGTTGGGGCTAGACTCTAAGTGTTTGAGAGTAGGGCACATGATTTAGAATAGGAATTTGCTTGAAAGCAGTTGCTGGAGTCATAAACAGTGATTCCCATTAGAAGTAAGCACTTCACAGCAATGCAGACTGTGGTCCTACTCAAATGTGGGGCTGGTCTTAGTAAACTGTTGATGGAGGATGTGACTCCTGGCCTTAAGTAGACAAAGGCATGCATAGGAGACTGGGACTAGTCACCCCATTATGGTTCTGCCCAGGCCTAATCCTACATGGTGCAGTAAGGTCGTAACTCTGACTGTGGTACTGGACTTAAAGAAGTGCAAAATAAAGGCTAACATTTGAATTAAAGACAGGAGAACATAATTTGGAGTTTCCTCTATTGTAAAGGTCAATAGCAAACCAAATACTGCCTCATGGCAAACACACTTTTATGTACTAGTGCTGGAGTAGCAGAAGTGATCATGAGTACAAAAAAAGAAAATAACTCTGGCTTAGAGTTTATGGAAAGAAAGGTACAAGGAAAGTCAGAATATGAATGACAAAGTTTGTATCTAATTCTTCAATGACTAAATATATTACACACCTCAAATCCAGAGATTTCAGGTAATCACCTGTTATGGTTTATATGTACAATATCTCCACAGGCTCATGTGTTTGGACACTTGATTCTCAGCTGACAGTGCTTTTTCAAGAGCAATGAAAATTTTGAAAGTGGGATGTAGCTGGAGAAAATTAGCCAATGGTGGCTGGACCTTGAGATTTATAGCCCGGCCTTTCTTCTTGTTCATGTCTCTGCAATCATGTAAACAAGCAATCACTCCTACTGTGATAGTCAACAGCTCTCCCACTGCCATGTCTCCCTTACTATTCTTGAGGAGTACATATTCTAGTACTGTATTTCTATCATGTCCTTCCCTCCAACTCTTCTTGCACCCCACTCCTTCTCAGTCCCTCTCAAATTCACCCTCCACATCCATTGATTACCTATAGCTCTTCACCTAGAGGAAGGACCTTGTGAAATTTCCCCCTTCTATATTGGAGTGTCAACTACTGATGTCGTTATGCAGATCTTGTTTAAACAACCATATTGAGATGCCATGGTGCAGATTCCCTGTCATGTCTAGAATACACTATCTAGCAGAAGGGATACTGTTCCTCTGGTTCTTATAATTTTTCCACACCCTCTTCCTCATCATAAGTAATTCCCAAGAATCACTTATTCTCTGCATTTTGACCATCTGTGGCGTTCAAAAAGATATTGATGAGCAGAAAAATAGGTTTCATGAAATTAAAATTGTGATAAAATGCATTAATTTCAGAATAGATATAACAGAGTAAATAATTAGTGGACTTGTAAGTGCATAGTTACAAGTTAAAAACTTAAAAGAATTAGATGAGTGTTCCACTGGAAATTTCACTAACAGTAAAATAACAAATAAATGCATTATTTGGATTCAAGAGGCAGTTGAGAATGTTAACAATATAGGAAGATATATTAAAGTGATTATATTGATAGTAGAAAATTCACAAATTTAGAGGAATACAAAGCTCAGGTATAGGTAAAAAAAATCACGACTCAAATTTAACTAAATCTGATTTACAAAACACTACAATCAAGCTTTCAAAAGTAAAGTACATAAAACAAGACTCTGAAATCACTAAGAAAAATAAGCCACCTAAAATTAACAACAATTCCAAATTTGTTCCATAGTAGAATTTACCACAGAAATCACATAGAAGACTTCCATGAAATTTTTACAATCCTAATGGGAGAAAGCCAGAAACCCAAATATACTCTCATTGAAGATATTTCTTAAAGATGAAGAAGACATGAAGACAGATAAACAAACCCCAGAGAATGTATTCCAGCCATACAACAGTCTTGCTAGAAATGTTAGAAAGAGTTTTCTAACTTAAAGAGACATTACCAAGAACAAAATACCAGAATGATTAAGTATATGGGTGAGAGTAATATACAGACCAATTCAGAATGTGATATTAAAAAGTGCTGCATACATCATTCAGAGTTTACTATAAAGACTAAACGTCAAGTGAATAGAAATAAGTATATCAATATATAGAAATAGGCAACAGAGAAAGAAAACAGGTTTTCAACAATTCCTATATAGAAAGAATTAATTGCAGAAGTGAAAATAAATGAAAATAGTTTCCCTTTGTGTAGATTATTCTCTTGTATTTAAAACTTTGTTCAGTCAGTATCATTTCAAAATACTTTGTGATAATCAAAAGGAGTGATTTTTTTTAACTTTTGTGGTAGGTAACACTAACACAAATGTGTATAAGCCATGAACAAAAACTATAAAGTAAACAAAATATATTGCTAGAGTAAATAATTGAATCATTACAGAAGACTGCAAGAATAAAAAAAAATAACAGGAATAAAACTAGAAAATATGATTCAATATAAGAAAACCATATCTAATGAAAGAATTACACTGTCCCTCAACTGATGATAAAGAAAATGTGGTACATTCATACAATGGGGTTCTATTCAGTGGTAAATAGAGATGAAACAATGAAATTTGTAGGTAAATGGTAACTGTATGGAACTAGAAAATGTTATACTAAGTGAAATGATCAACAGAGAGGGCAAGCTTTTGAAAAGATAAGCCTGAAAAAAAAAAATCTCAGCTAGACAAGAAAACTAGACACAAGATTAAGTTATTGAAATGAAAATGGAGACATTGGAAGTGACAGCATACAATCAAAGAAGGTTAAAGATTATTATGAACAGCCATTCACTGGTAAATACAGCACCCTCAAAGAAAAGGACAAATGAAAAAATGTGCACATGATCCTTAACAAATTAGAATCACAAAATAGAAATGGAAATTGAATGTGCTCACAGAAATTTCTGAGTCAAAAGAAAACTTCATGTTATCTGCAGTGGGCAGCTTTGCTGTTAATTTCTACCAAACATTTAAAGAATCTGAAATAGGCTAGAAAGTTAGGGATAATTAGAGGCATATAGACACAGAAAGGAGCTTTCATCCAGAAGTATCTTACAAACTGAGAACCAAGACTTTGTACACAACTAATAAAACTCACTTTTTAAAAATTATTGTATTGATTATTTTTATTTTATGTGTGAGTGTATTGCCTTCATGTTTGTGAGTGCACCCGTGTCGTGCAAGGCCACAGAGGTCAGAAGAGGGCTTTGGATTCCCCTGGAGCTGGAGTTAAGGATGGTTCATAGCCACCATGTGGGTGCTGGGAATTGAACTCGGGTCCTCTACATGAGCAGTCAGTGCTCTTAACCACTGAGCCATCTCTCCAGGTCCTACAAAACTCACTCTTAAAAGTGCCTAGAGGCATTAAACCATTTTACTGAGATATTTCCAAAAGGGAACGTTAAAATCTAAATGAACTATGCCTAAAAGTCCACAACTTTTGAGTTTAACCTTATTTCCTTACCATTTCTAAACCTACAAGTTTCTAAATATACCATAAACAAGTTTATCAACCTCATTTACAGTGAAAACATATGTCTGAATGCTTTTGTAACCTCATATAGTTAGCATTGCATTGGCTATTATGGACTATAGTGTTAACTTTTCAGCCCATAATCCTGTCCATTACACCACAGGAATAACTTTATGATCAAAAATCACAGAGAGAGAGAGAGAGCGAGAGAGAGAGAGAGAGAGAGAGAGAGAGAGAGAGAGAGTCAGGGAGAGATCCTCCTTGAAAACTGTAAAAACAACGCAAAATCAGGAGCTAACTGAAACATATATGTGACCACTGTTAAAGTTCCAACACTTGCTTGGGCAGCTTCAATTATCTTGGGTAAGTATTCTTTTCCATAACCCTCTTTCCTTCAGCCTCATTCCCTAAATGCTTAAAACTTTATTTATTTATTTATTTATTTATTTATTTATTTATTTATTTATTCATTTATTATTTATTTATTTATTTATATTTATTTAGACTTGTTTTTGAGAAGGTGTCTCCCTGTAGTCCCAGCTCAACTTTAACTTCCTGTATAGACCAAGCTGGCCTTGGTCTCACAGCGATTTGCCCTCCTCTACCTCCTGAGTGCCAGAAGGAGCACACCTCCATGCCTGGCTAATAGATTTTCCTATTAAACTCCAACTTTACTTCATATTGATTTTTCCTTAAATTATTTTCTTCAATGAGGTCAAGAATCCAGAATTCACCAAAATAGAAGACTCTAAAAACAGCTGTTGAGCTATAAGTAACTGTACTTCCCTCTCGACCTGGTGGATATAAACCCATACTAGTTATTCTTAAACTATCCCCAAAATCAAAGAAGAGGAATCCATTTCAAACACATCCTATGTAGCCACTTTATTGCTTTGATTTCAAAATCAGATGAAGACAAAACTAAATTATAAGAGAAAAGAAAAATATGCGATACTGGGCAAAGATAATTATAATATGAAAAATACTTAATAAAGTACTATGTAAGTACTGAATACTAAATTACTTAATAAAGCACTCATGAAATATAACACATTAACAACATTATTCACAGTGATCTTGGAATTTCTCCCTTGCAAACACGGTTCCTCATAGGCAATCAAGGAACCTGACACACCACAGCAACATCATGAAAGATTAAACTTACATGTGCATCTCAAATATGCAGAAAGTTTGTGAACTCTCCCATGTAATCACCATCGGGACAGATTCTATGTTTACCTATATTTCATGATTATATAAAGAATATCGAGTAAAATAATACCATATATTTTATATTTTTATGTCTCAATTACCAGATTTTCTTAAGTTTGAATCATTATTTACAAAACACAGTTTTGATATTAAAATAGAACAAAACGAAATCTCTTCATGAAAGATAGATTGAACAATTTAAATACACAAGAAACATAATTAGAAATAAGAATGATCATGTAAAAAGAGCCAAGTGCTAAGATTTTATGTGGTGTGGAAAACCTGAACACGTACATGCTGAGCCCTAAGGCAAGAGAAGAATGTTCGTTCCACACACAAATTCACAGTTTAAGATAACTCCTAGCCAGAATAGTTAGACAACAGCGGTATTGTTTTAGGATGTCAAGAAGATGTCAAATTCTTGCCATTTGTAGAGGACACTAGCATATATAGATTATCCCAAACTCTACAAAATATATATTGGACTTTATTACAGAATGGAGAAGTTCTGGGATATAAAATCAACATAAAAATTTGGTAGCATTCCAATACACAGAAAGCAAGTTATGTGAATTATAGTCACAATAATACAAATATCTATGACTAAAGATAAAAAATTAGGTGAACTATATAAGCAACAAAATCTCTCAGATGTGATTAAAGGAAATGAGACACCATAAAAATTGGAAAGAGACCAGCATCGTGGCACACTCTCTTCATCATAGCAGTGAGGAGGCAGAGACAGGCAGACCTCTGTGAGATCGAGGTCAGCCTGGTCTACATAGTGAGTTCTAATTCAGTTAGGTTTACAGGGAGACACTGTCTCAAAACAAAAAACAGAAACAAAAACAAACAACAACAACAAACAAAAAAACCACCAAAAATCCACCACCACCAAAACAAAACAAACAAAAATAAATAAATAATTAAGGTAAAGTAAAAATTGGAAAGACATACAATGTCAAAAGATTGAGAGATTGGACAGTCGAGAACAAGAGGCAGGAATAAGTGACTCTGAGTTGCCCAACCCTAAGTTATACATGTACAAAGAAACCTCTACACGTAAGCCTCTGGGAGCATCACAGAAGAGGGTTCAGAAAGGCTGTATGAGTCAGAAGAATAGGATGTCTACTGCTAGACTATACATTCTAGATATGAAAGGGAAATTGCACCCACAAAATCTCCACAGTATGGAAGTCTAAGGAGATCTGCATTGTGACAAAATCAGTTAACAGGCCAATTTTGATTGGGGGAATTTAATTGGATCACACTTCAAGATGAAGGCCTTCAGGCAATCCATGGATGTTAAAGAAGGTGAGGATCAGTTTTCTTCAGGAACTAGTTCCCTGAGAGGTTACCTAATCCCAAGCAGGCAGCCCTAAACACTAATGTATTCAGTATGGTTTGTTTGTGTGAGTGTGTGTGTGTGTGTCTGTGTGTGTGTGTGTGTGTCTGTGTGTTTGTGAAATTAATGATCAAAGAAGAGCAAAAGAAATTATGAGGGCACAAGAAGGACATGAGAAGAGATAGATGGGATTGAGAGTGGTGAAAATAATGCAAATAAAATATTCATGTGTGAGCCTCTCAAGAAAATGAAAGGTATATTTTTTAAAAGGTTTGGAAGAAGCAATGTTATTCAAATGCCCATAGTACTAAAATTTAACTACAGGCTCGATGCAATTCTGAACACAGATACCAGTGACATCCTTCACATAAAAACATGGACAGATAGAACAGATGGACAGATAGAATAAAGAACTGATGAATAGAGACCTACATGATTATTCCCCACAGATATGTCACCAGAATTCACTAGATAAAAATCAAACAAAAATACAGCCCTTCTGCAGATTTAAGTGGCTAAAGGCAGAAGCATAAAAATAAAAAACTAAAAATGAGAATTAAACATTTCATTTTATTTCTTATATGTAAGAATGCTTCGTGGTTTATATGTATGTGTATGTACTATGTGCATGCCTGGTGCAAAAAGACACCAGAAGAAAGCATCAGATTTCCTCCAACTGGAGTATCATATGGTAGTGAGCCACCATGCAGGTGCTGGGACTAGAACTTTGGTCCTCTGTAAGAAAAAAAATGCTCTTAACTATTGAGACATCACTCCAGCCCCAAGACATAAACAGTTTATCTGTTAGAGGAAACCAGAGGAAAGTCTTCTCACTTGTAATAGGCAAGAAATTATGAGACAATAACCTTAGAAAAACAAAGCAAAAATAGAATTACAACAAAGCATTTTACTTCTGTTAAGAAAAAATAATAATCAATGAAATAGAGACAGTTTTTGTCATACACAAACTATTTCTTGCCCAGAATGCAAAAGGAACTCAAAATATATATCAAAACCAAAAGAAACAAAGAAAAGAAGTAAAAAGAATGTGAACTTTAAAAAATAAATTTAAGAAAAAACAAGAGACTGCACTGGCAGATAGCCTGAGAGGGTGGGCTCGGATCTCCATAGGTGTATCAGTGTAGCAGCTCTGATTTCAGCAGACCTCCAGGGAGTGCAGAGTACTGGCCTCCTTTGGGCCTATCACTGGCAGAAGGCTTGAGAATGAATGGGACTGCCTCAGAGCCCCTGACCCTGCCTCCATGTGATGGTGAGCTTCCCCTAATTGTGTCATACACACACCCCTACCTGGGATTTCATGAGGTCCCTCTCAAGGCCCAAGGGAAGATCTGGCTTTGGTAGGGTAAGGCAAAAATCCTAGCAGACAACCTGAGAGGGAGGGTTTCAACCTCCATTGGTGTAGAGGCTCTGATCTCAGCAGACTGCCAGAGAGTGCCAGTTCTGGCCTCCCTCAGGCCTCCCTGTGGGAGTGGGCCTGAGAATGTGGGGGCACCACCTGAGAGCACCCAAATCCTGTCTCCACGTGGTGAAGGAAGCCTGCGTGTACCTGACAGGAACCTGAATTGGGCTTTTGTGTGTATTCCAGAATAGCTGATCTGAAGCCATCGGTTCCCTCCAAATTAACCTGAGATAACCTGAACCCTGTACCAACCAGCTTTACATAACCAATAAAGAAGGGATCTAGGCACCCTGATAACACAAACAGAAGCATACTTCAACTTAATTCATAGAATCATAAACAACAAAAGTAATTTACATGCCAAAATTACAATGAAAGAATAATAAAATGGAAAGCCAAAACACTATGTCCCCACCAAACTCTACCAATCCTGTAGAACAGTTCTACAAGGAGAACCCCCTAGAGAAGAGACAGGACACTGAATTTAAAAGAACAATCATACACATGATCAAGGAATTCAATGAATTTAAAAAACACACTGTCCCAGCCCACGGGATCTGCAATGGGGTACCTGGAGTGGGAAGTGGGGATTGGATGGGCCAAGAGACACAGAAATGGAGACAAGACAGGGTTCTGATCCAGTCTCACTTATTGCAGCACAAGCATGAGGTTAAATAAAGAATGGGAACAAAGGAGTAAAGATTAAAAGTAATCATATCAGCTAGACCGCAGGGGCCCAGATGTGCTCTAAGGGAGGAATCTACTGATTAACGGAAAACAGGGAAGTTTACTGGACAAGAGAACAAGGCCATGGGCCAAGGCTGCGGGCCAAGGACACCAGCCAAGGTCGGGGGCTCTGTCCCGTGCCTGTGGGAAGAGAGTGAGCAGAATGGAAAGTTACCAGCTTAGGTCTGTTCAGCAGTTTTGAGAAATGGCTGAGCCTCAGGCTCCCAACAGGTCCCACTTTTTTACTCTATAGAGTTTAGGGACTGAAGGTTGCTAGACCCTTAGGGAACTACACCTGTCTTAGGTTGGAGTACCTTTCCCCAAGGGCTTACCCATCATTGGGTAAGGTAGTAGCATTAGACTACCCTCCTGTCTTAGGTTGCCATCAAAGGGGGATTCTCACGTACCCATCATTGACTGTCCAGTTCATCTCTCAAGGAGGATGGCTAGTAGCACCATCATAGCAACGCATCCCTTCACATTCTTGATCCAAATTATCAAGGCGATGATAATGGACCTGAATTGGTTTCGCCTGAAATGCCTCCACCTGCTGTTTAATAAAGACCGTAAGCCTTTTTACTAACAGTGGCCCTAGAATAAAAAGGAGCAGGAAGAAGAGGAGGGATGGAATCACGGAGGGGATCCAAGAAAGGAAGGGGGAATCCAGCCATCTAGAAGGATTTTGATAAAAATGATGCAGTTTGTAACTGATGGTCTGCAGGGTCTGTGTATTTTGTTCTACTAATCCCGATTTGCCAAAGGGCAAGATTAAAGGTGGAATTTGTATGTATGGCAGACTGAAGTTTAGTCTCACTCATAATGATAATCTGTCTCATTTGTTTATCAGTAGTAATAGCAGGGACCAGCTGGCGGGAAATAGAGACCCCACCAGGAATGAGGAGTACCCATCATTATAAATTTTTCCTCTAACTCCATTTTGCCACCTGACATCCCAAGGGTCATCTATACAAATTGTGAATCGACCATTGTCATAACTCAATATGCCATTTTTTTGGTATAAGCATCATGAAGGCGGCAAGCCCAGTATCTACATCTGCTGTATATGGTACTAGCTGTGAGACAGCTGCCTCTATTATCATAAGTGAAACATGCATAAGGTCTCAATTTAGAGGATAAAATAGATGAGGTGATTGGAATGACAACGGTAGTTTGGCAACCCTTCACTGGACAGCGGACAGTGCCAACGGTTTGAATGTTGTCATCAGAGTGTATGTCTCCTTCTTTAACCTGGACTTTTTCTCCATGCCTTAGTGGCAGCAGTTTGAATTTGTGCGAAAAGTCCTGGGTCATATTGCATTTGCTGTTCATTAGTCCCATACTGACCTTCACCTGTTAACATATCAAAATCCCATCCATTCCTAGCTTGGTGGTTTCTTTTAGCTATCTCCCTACTGTTTTCAAAATACTCTGATTTCCATAGTAAATAATCACCCCCACTAAGGACCGCCCTTACTAATGTATTCCAATCAATGGGAGTTAGCCAATGTTCAGCCACACCATCTAAGATTGCTAAGGTATATCAGGCTGTGGCTCCATACTGTGACACTGCAGTTTTTAATTTTTTAACGAAATGGAAATCAAAACCTGCATGATGTTGCCATGCTTGCCCTTGGTCATCTGTTGTTTCAGTCACAGGAAAAGCCTCCATGTAGGAGGGAAATTTATCAGGTTCATTACAGTTCTCTTTATGAGTGGAGGCCGGGTCCTCGAGGGGTTCGGCGAACTTTATCTCTATCTACAACAGTTTCCCTACCTGTTCTAAGTTTTTGTAATTTGAGTATCAATGATTGATTCATTTCCTCTAATTTAATTTATTCCTGCAATTGTGCTATCTGTTCCTTCAATTCTGATCTACGATCTATTGCCACCATTATAGTTGGAGCAGACGGTGCACAGAAAGAAGGAGGGCAGTCACACTCTTGCCTCTTGTGGCCTTTTGGTGACCTAATCCCAGTTTTACAAATTTACCCCTCCCTCTCAGACTCTGAGCCATCTGTATCCGAGGTTGGACAGGCAGCTTCTGGTAAAAGAAGATAAATACTAATATGTTCTTCTTTAGATTTTTGGGCATCCTCTTGATTTTCCTTCCCTGTAACTGACTCTAAGGACCTCTTTTTCATATTTTTAGAAGAATCCTCATCTTCACTATCAAGAGAAATTAAGTCAGGCTCGTCCCTGGGAACTTCCCTCAACTCTGGCTTGAAACTACTTTTAAAAATCTCTTCAGCTTGGGCAATCATTGCCACCACTGGTCCATCCCTTTTATCTATTAATTCTTTTATTAAATTCCAATAAGAAAAGGCAATAACAGGAACCTTTACACATCCAAATACTGTATAAAAGTCCTGCAATGCATCTCCCACTCTTCTCCATCTTTTTATATCTATGAACCCTTCTTGGGGAAACCAGGGACAAATGTCCTTTACAAAATCAAAGAAATGAAATAAATCCACAGTCCTAACCTTTACTCCTCGTGTCTTTAGAGCCTCTCTCAATTGCTTGACATAAATCTGATGCTGGCTCAAATCTTGCCCCATGATCGGATAGATTGACTTACTTTCGGTTCGGTCACGGCAGGCTCCTGTGGTGCATCTCCGAATTCCTTGAGATTTAGTGAGTGCACTCCTTTTCCTCCATCGTCTCCCTCACGATGTGCCCCCAGTATCCAGCCGCCACGTTGGGTGCCAGCTGTCCCGGCCCACAGGATCTGCAATGGCATACCTGGAGTGGGAAATGGGGATTGGATGGGGCAAGAGACACAGAAATGGAGACAAGACAGGGTTTTGATCAAGTCTCATTTATTGCAGCACAAGCATGAGGTTAAATAGAGAATGGGAACAAAGGAGTAAAGATTGAGAGCAATCATATCAGCTAGACCACAGGGGCCCAGATGTACTCTAAGGGAGGAATCTACTGATTAACGGAAAACAGGGGAGTTCACTGGAAAAGAGTACAAGGCCGTGGATGAAGACTGCAGGCCAAGGCTGTGGGCCAAGGTCTCGGGCTCTGTCCCGTGCCTGCAGGAGGAGAGTGGGCAGGATGGAAAGTTAGCAGCTTAGGTCTGTTCAGCAGTTTTGAGAAATGGCTGAGCCTCAGGCTCCCAACACACACAAACAAAGAAATCAAAGACCTAAAGGAAGATAGCGATAAACTTCTAAATGAATTCACAAAAGAGATAAAAACATTGAAGAAAACTCAAGAAGAAATGATGAAGGAAATGCAAAACTCAATAAGCCAACTTGAAACAACAGGAGAAAGCCTCACCAGTAGAATGAATGAGATGAAAAGCAGTATATCAACACTGAGGATAAAGTTGAAGAATTGGACCACTCAAGAAAAGATTATGGAAAATTTAAAAAAACAACCCACAGGAATGGAATATGCAAGACATGTGGGACACCATGAAAACACCAAATCTATAGATCATAGGAATAAAGGAATGAGAAGAATTTTAGGTTAATGGTGTTGACCAGATCTTAAACAGGATTATAGAAGAGAATTTCCTGAAATCAAGGGAAGACATCCCCATACAAATACAGGAAGCACATAGAATACCAAATAAACAGGAACAGAAAAGAAACTCCCCACGACATATCATAGTAAAAATACTAAATGTACAGAACAAAGAGAGAATACTGAAAGCAGCAAAAAAAAACCAAGTCATATACAAATGAAAGCCCATCAGAATTACAGCTGACTTATCAGTGCAAACTATGAAAGGCAGAAGAGCCTGGACCAAGGTATTTCCAGTTCTACATGACAATAGATGCCAACCCAGAATAATTTACGCTGCAAAAATGTCTATCGCAGTTGAGGGGGAAAGAAAAATCTTCCATGACCCGAATAGCCTGAAAGAATACATGTCCACAAATCCAGCGGTTTAAAGAATAGTTGAAGCAATACAGAGAGCAGAGAGAGAAACAATTATACCCCAGGTACAACAAAAGAAAATAAACAAAGGTATAATCTAGGAAACACAAAATTAGACAAAGTACACAAACAGCATCAAATTGACAGCAACCAATACATGTATTTCAACAATAACCTTAAATATCAATGGAATGAACTGCCCATTCAAAAAACATAGGCTAATTGAATGGATAAAAAACTAAATCCATCTCTTTGCTGTGTGTAAGAAACCCATCTCATCTTCAAGGATAGGTACTACCTTAAAGTAAAAGAATGGAAAAGAATATTCCAAGTAAATGGTACTAAGAAACAAGCAGGGGTTGCAATTCTAATATCTGATAAAATAGACTTCAAAGTAAAACTAAACAGAAGAGATAAGGAGGGTCATTCATTCTGATCAAAGGAACAGTTAACCAAGAAAATATTATAATCCTTAACATATATGCACCAAACTCTGCTATGCCCAAATTCACAAAAACAACACTACAGGACTTTAAGACACAGATTAACTCCAACTCAGTAATAGTAGGGTACTTCAGTACCCCCACTGTCTCCATTAGACAGGTCGACTGGACAAAGCATAAACAGAGACGTCTGAATTAAATGATACCATATATCAGATGGATCTAACAGACATCTTTTGAATATTCCAACCAAACACCAAAGAATACACTCTCTACTTAGAAATTTTTCAAAACTTGACCACATACTGGGCAGCAAAACAAATATCAACAAATACAAAAAGATTTAAATAATTCCATGCATTCTATTGGCCCACAATGCAATGAAGCTCAAAATCAACACTAGAAAACCCTAGTCTCAACACAAACTCATGGAGATTGATCAACACACTCCTAAGCAATGAGTCGGTCAAAGGAGAAATTAAGAAAGAAAAGAATTCCTGGAATTCAACAAAAATGACAGTACAACATAACACAACTTCTGGGACACATTAAAAGCAGTTTTCAGCATGAAGTTTATAGGTCTAAGTGCCTACATTAAAAAATTAGAAAGAGTCCAAATAAATGACCTAACACCGCAACTCAATACACTGGAAAGGCAAGAACAAATGAAACTCAAACCCAGCAGAAGAGAATAAGAAAAATCAGAGCAGAAATTAATGAACTAAACACAGAGAAAACAATACAAAGAATCAATGAATCTAAGAGCTGGTTCTTTGAAAAGCTAAACAAGATAGACAGACCCTTAGCCCAGTTAATCAAAAGAAAGAAAGAGCAAATACAAAATAAGAAAATCAGAGATGAAAGAAGAAACATCACAACATACACCCAAAGATCCAGAACATTATAAGGGAATATTTTTTAAAACCTAGATGCTACTAAATTTGAAATTCTAAATAAAAGGATGGATATTTGACATCATGGGAACCACCAAAGTTAAACTGAGAAGAAATCAACAGTTTAAAGAGACCCATAACATATAAGGAAATTGAAACAGTAATACAAAGCCTCCCAACTAAAAAAGCCCAGGCCCAGATGGAGTTACAGCAGGATTCTACCAGATGTTTAAAGAAGACCTCCAACCAATACTACATAATCGTTCAAAATGATAGAAACAGAGGGAGAATTCCGAAATTCCTTCTTTGAAGCCAGCATCACTCTAATACTCAAACCGGGTAAAGACACAATAAAAAAGAAAACTATAGACTCATATCCTTAATGAACAGAGATTTAAAAATTCTCAACATGAATACTTGCAAAACACATACAGACACACATTAAAAAGATCATTCAACATGATCAAGTAGGCTGTATCCCAGGGATGCAGGGATGGTTCAATATACACAAGTCAATGAACATAATTAATCATATAAATGGACTCAAAGACAAAAAAAAACACATTATCATCTCAATAGATGCAGAAAAGGCTTTTGACAAAATTCAGCATGCATTTATGTTCAAAGCCCTAGAGGGAATTGGACCTCAACATATTTAAAGCTATATACAACAAACCCACAGCCAACAACATTCTAAATGGAGAAAAACTGGAAGTATTCCCATTGAAACCAGGAACGAGACAAGGATGTCCACTGTCTCCACTCCTTTTCAACACAATTCTTGAGACTCTTGGTACAGCAATAAAACAAGAGAAGGAAATTAAAGGAGTGCTACTTGGAAAAGTGGAGGTCAAATTATCCCTTTCTGAAGACGGTATGAGATCACCAAACTTCCACTAGGAAACTCCTACAACTGATCAACATTTTCAGTATAGTGGCAGGTTATAAAAGCAATCTGCAAATTCAGTAGCCTTTCTATATACCAATAAAGATCAACTGGAGAAAGAGTACAGGGAAATGCTCCCATTCACAATAGCATAATAATAATAATAATAATAATATAAAATATCTTGGAATAAACCTGACCAAAGACACCACAGATCTCTACAATGAAAATTTTATTTTATTTTATTTTGTTTTTTTTTCATTTTATTTTATTTTATTTTATATTATTTGTGTATTGCCTGAATGTAAGGAAGTGTACTCATGTTGTGCAATGCCCATGGAGGTCAGAAGAGGCTGTCAGATACCGTAGGACTGGAGTTATGGACAGTTGTTAGCTGCCATGTGGGTACTGGGAGTCAAACCTGGATCTTCTGCAAGACAACGAGTGTTCTTAACCGCTGAGCCATCTCTCCAGCCCCATGCAATGAAAATTTTAAATCTTGAAAGAAAGAGATTGAGGAAGACACCAGGAGACGGAAGGACATCCCATGCTCATCGATTGGAAGAATTCATATTATGAAAATGCACATCCTACCAAAAGCAGCATACATATTCAATGCATTCCCAATTAAAATCCCCGTGATATACTCCACAGAATAAGAAAAAAAAAAAAAGATCCTTAAATTCACATGGAAGCACAAAAGACCCAAGATAACCAAAACAACACTGAGCACAAAAGGCAATGCTGGGGGGATTACTAGACCAGATCTCAAAGTATGCTACAGAGCTATGGTCATAAAAACAGCATGGTACTGGCACAAAAATAGACATGCAGATTAATGGAACATCATTCAAGACTCAAACTGAGTACACACAGCAGTTTCAGCCACCTGATATTTGACAAACGTACCAAGAACACACAATTAAGGAAAGACAGCTTCTTCAATCAATGGTGCTGACAAAATTGGATCTCCACCTGTAGAAGAATGAAACTAGATCCTTATCTTTCACCTTGCACAAAAGTCAACTCCAAATGGATCAAAGACCTCAATGTGAAACTGGAAACCATGAAACTATTAGAAGAAAATTTTGGCAGTAACTTACATGATATAGGTGTAGGGAAGGATTTTCTAAATTGGACAGAAGTTGCTCAGGAATTAAGGTCAGCAATCAATAAGTGGGACCTCATTAAACTAAATAGCTTCTGTACACAAAAAGAAACAATCACAAAAGAGAAGGGAAACCCCACAGAATGGGAAAAAATCTTCACCAGTGACACATCTGACAGTGGTTAAACATTCAGAATATATAAAACACTCAAAAAACAAAGTATGAAGAAACAAAATGACCCAATTAAAATATGGGCTAAAGATCTAAACAGAGAGTTCTCAAGGAAAAAATAAAGATGGCTAAGAAGCATCTCAAAAAGTGTTCAACATCCTTAGTAATTGGGAAATGCAAATTAAAGCCACCCTAAGGTATCACCTTACTGCTATCAGACTGGCTTGGATCAAGAGAACAGACCATACCAAATGGTGGTGGGGATGTGGAGAAAGGGGAATGCTCATTCACTGCTGCTGGGATTGCAAACTTGTGCACCCTCTATGGAAAACAGCGTGGGGATCTCTTAAAAAACTACATATTGAATATGTCAATGCTGTTATAATGAAATTCCTCTTCTAATTATATGGTTACTAAATAAATAATTTTAAAAAAACTACAAATGAACTTACCATATGATCAGGATATATCACTCCTTGGCATATACCCAAAACACTCATCCTATTGTAGAGACACTTGTACAACCAAGTTTGTTGCTACTCTTTTCACAATAGCTAAGAGACGAAAGCAACTCAAGTGCCCCTCAACTCAAAAGTGGTTAACAAAAACGTGGTATATTTATACAATGGAGTTCTATTCAGCAGTAAAGAAGGATGAAATAATGAAATCTCCAGGTAAATGGATGGATCTAGAAGCTGTTATACTAAGTGAAGTAACACAGACTTAGAAAATCAAATGACATATGTTCCTCATATGTGGCTCCTAGCACTAAATCCTTTAAAATTCCCGGTCCTTTTAATAAGATGATGCTGTACAGCAGTCCCTTCTGCATGAAATAACTACCATTATCACGACTTCAGCTGAGCCTGATCACTAAACATCATCACAATTGGGCTTGTTGACGGTTGTGCTCATTCATTAAAGGAGGGCCGCACAGGGTTACTGGAACCTCACCGAAGTATCCAGCTACTCTTCCCAGCCAACTATGTAATTTGGCCTTAATCATACATGCCCTCCTGAATTTGGGGAAGGCTAATGTATACAATCTGAGGAAGGCTAGGAAGAGAAGGCATGACCTATGCTGGATAAAGACTTTCCAGTGTACATACCCCCAGGTCCTACATACAACTCAACAACTCCTCAGTTATGTTGGTAAGTAAGCTCTATAAATTCATTGGTTTCCCCAGTGAAACTTTAATGAAACATTGGCTTGACACTAGAACCTTAAAAGGGAATAAGCATTGTTTAGCATCCCCTGGAAACGAAGTCTCACAACACATGAAAAATTTATTTGTTAAAGCTATTATGTGTCATAATTATTTAGAAAAAAAGAAAATGAGAATGTAAAAGGTGTTAAAAGGATATGGGAATGGAGATATTTTTTAAAATAGAGAGGAAAAAATGAGAAAACCTAAGCAAGTCATAAAGGTCTATGTTGGTTTGTTATGATATATAAAAGATGAGACAAAAATAATATGCACATAATCTTAAAATTTCTATGTCATAATATGGTCAACTAGTTTAAGGAACAAAATATGTATCTAGGTTTGCCAGAGAATATTTGTTTTTTTTTACACAAGCCTCATCTACATAGCACATGATAATTAAAAGTACCAGACTGGTGGAACTAACCTTATTGGATGTTTAACATCAACAGTTTGAGACCTATACTAATCTGGTCAGAGGAACTTAAAGGATAGTTTTTGCACCTTGCCCTACAAGGTTGACTATGGAACAGGGGGCTATGGAACATCTCTCAAAATGTCCTGTAACTGTGGTGAGTCACCTGTTCTCTTGTTCAGAGAGAATATGGAGACCCCATGAGATAGACTTAAACCAGTGTCCAGTCTACAAAGAGGAAGGTCAACTCAGAGGAAACATCTCACTCATGCTTACAAGTGAAGCCAGACATGATCAAACAGAACCTTTGACTTATCTTCACATAGCTGGAATAGGTAAAAGAAAGGAGCCAGGAGCTCCACCCAAGCCCATGTGACCCCTGAGGAACAGATCCTCAAATGACCTTAAGTGTAAAAAGAAATTGATTTATTTGGGCCAACTGTATGATCTTAAACACCCAAAAGGAAAGTATAACCAAAGAGTAAATTCATCAATATATTTCTTTAAGAGTTCAAGGGATCACACTTCCCAGACATTAGGCTAAAGTCTATTCAAAAAGTTATTTATACAATTATTTCTTATTGATGATTTTGTTCCTAACCAGAAAGTGCTTATCTGATGTAAGACTTCAAATCTTTGTCTCCAATACTGTAGTGCCCACCTGTAGCTATGGGAGACAACCAGCTATTTTTCTAAAATGATGGATAAATTTGTTTTCTTCCCCATCTAGAAGCCTTTGAAAGGGAACTGACACTGATTCTACCCACTCTAACAGCTATCAAAGTACCTGAAAGAAAATCCTGAATCCATCAATCTAAAGACCAGCCTTGGAAGACAAAAGAGAAATAAGGAAGATCCCAATAGAGGGATGCTTTTGGAAGCCCTTGTCAAGAAATTCCAATGGACTCTCATATGAACACTTGAAAATTCCCCTTTCTGAATGTTTTCTAGTTCCCTGCCTAGAACTTATAATGCTAATTACTTCTCCTTCAAGTCTTGTATTCACGATTCAAGAAAGTTCTTTATCACCTAGAGATAAGACTTATGGAATTTGGGAGTCTTTTATATAGACCCACTGAAGGGGTATTCCAATTGCCTCACCCTGTGACCCTGTTCAGCATGGAAAAGCCAGAGCAGCCTGCATCCCAATTCCCTGCTGGTAATTTGGGTAACATCTTCAGAGGATGGTGTGATGAGAATAGGAGGTAAGCGTGGTGGCACCCGCCTTTAATCCGAGCACCTGGGAGGCAGAGGCAGGCAGATCTCTATGAGTTCAAAGCCATCCTGGTCTACAGAGTGCTTTCCAGGTCAGCTGGGGTTACAGGGAGACCCTGCCTCAAAGAGACAAAAAAAAAAATTAAAAAAGAATAGGAGTTATGAATTGACTAGGTAGTTAGGGTAAAAATACCCCTTAGAAAAGTAGCCAGTTTCTTGGCTAAAAGTCAAAATGTCCTTGGGTCTCAGCAACAAACTCTGTTCCAAAGGCCAAAAATGTAGAAAGTATTGAGATCTTCCATCTAATCCTTAAAAGGTTTTAGGGATACCTCTTCAGAGGGAGGAATGTTAGAGTAGCCAAAAGCCCCATAAATATAAATAATTAAATCAAAGAAAAAGAAAGAGTACATGATGTTATCAGAAAAAAGTGATGGGGAGATATGGGAGGAGTTGGAGGAAAGGGAGTGGGCATGGATTTGATCAAAACACCTTATATGTTTCTCAATGAATTATTTCTTTAAATAAAAAAATCAATAAACCAATAAATAAATTTAATAGATATTTTTCCAAAGAAGACATGCAAACAACTAAACTACACTAAATAACATACAAATGCAAATAAGAATCATAATGAAATAACACTCAAGTAAGAATAATAATATAAGATGATAGGAAGAAAAATACATAATAAGTGGAGCCAGGCTATGTAAAAAGAAAGAACCTTTGTCCTCACTGTGCAAATTTCAGTATCTCAGTAATTATAGAATGAAGTTATTATCTCCAATAATTATTTTTATCTCCAAAATCTAAAATTAAAACTACTATGTTACTCCAATACTTCACTACTAGTTTTATATCCAAATAGATGAAATTGGAATGATGGTGAGATGTCCAAGGCCAGAAACACTTGCCTGGTATTACCAATTTGACCAGGAACCCATGGTTCAGGGGCTCATTGGCCCCAGGAGTGAACCTACCACTTTGCTTAAAGAACATAGTATCAAAGTGCCCATCAAATTTTTATCTCCCTCTCTATTTAGTGCAGATCTCAGACCTCACCAGAGAAGTTTCTTTGTGCAGTGAGAACAAAGAAATTGGAAATCCACTGGGTATGGCAACATGGGGCAAGGGTCAGGCCACCTTGGAGTGTGCTCACAAGGCTTGAGCTGATGATCCTGTGGATTCATCGTGCCTTTACCAAGGCCACCAAGTAAATCCCCAAGCCAGGACTCTCCTCAATTGTGGAGTGCTCAGTCACAAATGGGACTCTATATAGCACCACACCCTGAAGCTCAGGGACCATTTGTGGAAAAGGTGGTGGAAATATTGTAAGAGAGCCAGACGTTGGGAAGGGTCAGAGCAAAACAGCATCTTCAAAACATGACTAGTTGCTGTATTCATGAATCATAGCAGCCGTGGTTGTCTGTACAAGACCCACACAAAATCCAGCAATTCAACAATCTAGCATGAAGTGGGAAGGGTCTCATGAGCTCCCACCCATAACTGAGGAGCAATGGAAAGCTGATTGCTTCTCAGAGTGGGAGAGGCAGTTTTCTCTAAGGATGTGGCTCCTGGTAGTCCCACAACACACCCCTCTGGTCTCATACACAGGAATATATGTATGCAACATAAATTGGACTTGACAGGTTGTTATATGAATTAAAAATTAGCAATGAGGAGACATTATTAGTGGATTAGCAAGTACCTAAAGGGAGCAGTCTGGGTGAATATAATCAAAACACATTCTGTCAAATTTTCCAAAGTTATACAATAAAATAAAATTAAATATAAAATTTCTAAATCATTTATAAAGTATATATTAAACAATTATATTTTTAAAGCAGGTTATGAAGTATTACATTTTCCCCTTTGATCTTTAGTCTACATTCTGTTAATGAATCATTTGGTGATGAATCCATTTCTACTCAATGCTATCCTATTACATTTATTTTTTATTATTTCTGGGGTTCTTTTGCAATTAATTAATTCTGTATAAACTTGTCCATTTCATCATGGCTTCACTTTAGTGAAATATTTTTTAAAGAGCTGGAAAAAAGTCCATAATGTGATGGCAACCCAATAATTTTTCTCTGGAGATTTATTACAATGTAAAACTCACATTCATTTGTGCCAGAGGGAAGAGTGTCTGCAGTTCACCTGCCTTGTTGAATCACATTCTGGATGATTGTAACAATTACAGTTCAAGCAAGAGAGTCCATGATGTTTCAAGGATATTGTCACTTTGTGTGTCCCTTGGGCTATATATCTTATCAGGAGATGCAAAATTTAAATACATTTATCATTTTCTAAAATGTTAATAATAAGAAGAATTTGGAATGAAAAATGTAGGGGAGACCTTTCACTTGTATTCTTTATCACAATGATTCCGAATGACTGAATGAGAATCATTTTGTGCTATATACAAATATTCTTACCTCTGTGTCTTGAAGCAAATGACCTAATTTCCCAAAAATTTAATCATTGAAATGAACATTTTTCTAATGTGTCTTAGATGTATACTTTGATTCTAACTTAATTTTGCTCTCAAATGTGTCTCACAGCATACAGTACTGAAGCCTGAACATAGTGCATATCTTTCAATGAACAAAACCCACTGAAAATTCTACTCACTGAACCTTCAGTAATAGAAACGTCATTTTGAATTTCCCCATAGAAAATTCTTTGCATCTGCCATATTTTTTTCTTTTGTATTTAATTCCTAATGTACAGATGCTTCTGGAAACAGATTGATCATGTTCGAAAATACATGATGTTATATTTACACTTAACTGGTCAAACAGCTCTATTATTTTTGAGCTGATGCTTTCCTACTACAATTA
>NW_008351640.1:1194382-1224655 GCF_000622305.1 Nannospalax galili | reverse complement strand
ACCTGAAACTCACTGTGTAGACCAGGCTGGGCTCAATCTCACAGAGATCCACCTGCCTCTGCCTCCCAAGTGCTAGAATTAAAGGCATGTACCACCAAACCCAGCTTGATTATTTTTATTTTATATGTATGACTGTATTGCCTGCATGTATTTTATATTATTATGAAACCTAAAATTACATCACATAGCTATTTCTGTCTGCATATTTATTCAGAAGTTGGTAATATTGCAAGAATCCTAAGGTATAAATATTCAAGTATTAGAATTTTTTCTTGTGATTGTTAAAATCTAAAAATTAAAAACTGTGGTGGTTAGTGGGAAAATGACATTATACAACCACTTGGGAGATTGACTGTTTTTTGAAGTCTGAATTAAATAAAACTTCTAAAAGTTGATTTTTTCATAATATTTTATCACAGAAAAATACAATAAACTTTGCTCTTTTGTTTATTTTTTCTTCTTCTGGGTAGAACTTTCAGTATCTTCAAAGAATGACCAGATTGGCCTTGATCTGATAGAGATCTATCTGCCTCTGTCTCCAGAGTGCTGAGATTAAGGGCAGGAGCCACCACACCTAACATTAATTTTTTTCTAAATAAAAAGATAAATCAGAAAATGCATAGACCACTAAATTGTACTCATCATTTTTCTGAGAAAAATTGTCAATGTGCTAATCCTAAACAAGAAACTTGTAATTGTGTAATTACATCATACTACATAAAATTCATAATTATTTGGAGAAAATGCAAAAGACTTTAATATCTTTATCAGTTCCTCAACCACTGAAGAGTGTGTAACTGGAGTTGGGTTTTTTTTTTTTTTTTTTTTTTTTTTTTTTTTTTTTGGTCTTTTTGAGGCAGGGTCTCCCTGTAGCCACAGCTGTCCTGGAACTCACTATGTAGACCAGGCTGGCCTTGAACTTACAGAGAGCCGCCTGCCTCTGCCTCCTGAGTGCTGGGAGAATTCTTACATATCATTTGACAACTGTACAAATCTACTCATCAAACAAGTGAAATATAATCTCTTTGTTTTCATTTTCATTTTGTTCTGTGTTTTTGAATTTTTATATATCTATCTTTATTTTATGTGTATGAGTATATTGCCTGCATGTATGTAATTACACTAGTATTGGTGCAGTACCCATGGAGGTCAGAAGAGGGCTTCACATCCCCTGAAACTGGAGTTACAGACTGTTGTTAGCACCATGTAGGAGTGGGATTCTAACCTGGGTTCTCTGCAAGATCAGCTCCAGTTCTTAACCAAGCTACAGTTCTTGGTTTCTTTTGATTAAAATCTAGACTACTTCTTTGAATAGTGAAGCCAAGTCAAATTTATTACCAAATCTTGGCTAGATCTGTGAGTTTTGTCAACATTGAGAAGAAGCAGCATCATTTACTTTATTATCAATTATTTATTTATTGGTCATTTTGAAACAGGGTCTCCCTGTACCCACAACTGGTCACTATGCAGACCAGCCTGGCCTTCATCTCACAGAGATCCACCTGCCTCTGCCTCCCAAGTGCCTGGATTAAAGGTGTGTGCCACCTTTCCAGCTTGTCACTTACATTCTTTAGCAGAACTTATGCAGATGTATCCTTTTGCTTTCATTTCTAACTCATCTAGAACATGAACATGATTTTCAATCTTGAAGATTTACTTGTATCATTTTACTGTGTAACATTTTAGACTTATGTATATTTAATTTAATAGCACCTTCTATTTTCTTTATTTTTCTGAGTCATAATCCTTGCAAATGGATGATTTATCAGAATATAGAATAGGAAAATCCCTTAAGTTTTCTGCCTACCAGTCCTTTTTTTAAATTTATTATTTTTATTTTATGTACTAAATGATTTATACTGTAAAAATCACAAACTAAGTTCACCTTGCTGTCCTTTAAGGAGATTAAAAATGACCCTATTTCCATTTTTAAAAATCCAATTCAGTGACTACAGATAAATATGTCATTTTTTTTCTACTACAGGGAATTACAAAAATCTGTAGGTTATCTTGCCTTTATGAGGAGCTATGGCCTGGAGTGGCATAATGCAGTGTGTTGTGTGCTTTCTTAGTTTATGAAGGAATTGTTTTAAAAAAAAGGGTAGAACTGAGAAATAATTCTTGAAAACATAAAATATATCATCATTATCTGCAGAACTGTGAGTCACTTAACTACAGTTTCTTCATTGGTTAAAGTGAATTATGAAACCCCTGGTTTTTCAGGAAAGCTAAGAAATTAACACATATTAATTTGAATATCATACAAATATACTACCATTTCATAATTTTTTATGGTTTCATTATATGTATGTTCTTATTGCTTACTACTTTTCTTTAAGTTAAATCTTTTAAAAATTCAGTATATTTTCAAAACAATGTTATTATTAGGGAAGATAGGGTTCTCTTTTGTGGTTTCTTGATATCACAGACAAAAGAATTTAAACAATGGACTAGGAGGGGAATCTCTTGAACAATTTAATTAGAGTTTGAAACAGGCAACAGGTCAGGTAAGTTGTGAACATTGGCAGTTTGGCAGCAGCCAGAACAAGGAAGAGAGACAAAAGAAAAAGCAAAGAAGTCACTTCTGATTTGGAAATCAAGAATGTAGCCATCCTTGGAACAAGATAGAAAGAAGGGGAAGCTATGGGAATATTAGAAGGAAAAAAGTCTTTCCAGGTCTGGGTGAAGCCATTTGCCTGTTAAGAATAAATAATTTCAGGGTAGTTAATATTTGATTTAAAGGCTGTGGACATGGAGACAATATTCCTTTTGTATATACATATTTTACTTACAAATAGTAATGGACCAGGTTTAGTGGTTTAATGCTAAATTGTATCTAACTTTGGGCAGGACCTCCTTGCCCTCCCAGACATTTTCTGAGAATCTCAAGCCAGGCTATTAATTTTGTTGATAATGATTAGATCTTAACTTTCTGAAACCTCAAGATCCAGAGTTTGACTTTATCAGCTATAACCTTGCAGGTATGCCTCAGAATGCAGCCTGAGATCTCACTTAACTTTCTTAGCAGTCCTTTGAAAACAGCAACTTCTAAACGCATCAAAATTATATATATATATATATATATATAGCCTCCATCTCCACACTCCTGCTTAAACTGGACCATTTATCCTGGGACTTCATTGTTGTAAAATCTATTAAACGGGATTTTTTATATATATATATATTATATTTGGGGGACCGGAGCTGGAGGGATAGTTCAACAGTGAAGTACACTAGCTGCTCTTGCAGATAACTAGGGTTTGGTTCCCAGCACCCACAAGGCACCTAACAAATATTTGAAACCTGCAATTCCAGAGGATCCGATGCCCTCTTCTGGCCTCCGCAGGCATTGCACCAAATGGAGCCCTTAGATGCAGGCAAAAACAAACTTGTAGATAATTTTTTTAACATTATTGCATGTATTTATTTATGTGTGTTTTTGTGTGTATGTTCGCATGTTCGTGTGTGTGTGTGTGTGTGTGTGTGTGTACTCAAAAGAGAAACTGCGGATAATTTTATCTGAGTTCAATATCAAGTCAAGTGGTAGAGAAATACGAGAGGTCCTGAATGCTCCTTACACACAGTTGCCACTCCCTTACCACTTTACTTTTCCAGAATGCAGCTTTTCGCGTGACTACATCCCACCGCACAACTGCCCACTTGATATGATGCAACCTCAATCACAAGCTCCTTCCCCTCCTTGAAGGGAAAAAATGGGAAAACCTCTGAATCAGTGTGAGAGGCTGCTCTTCCTCTGGAATCTGGCTGCAGGGAGGCGCCCTCTCAGGGTGATTTTCTGCCTTGATTAACTAACCTGCTTGTTCTGCTGAGGTCGTTTTCCTTGTCCTTTTTCTTGCTTCATATTCTCTACCTCTAGGAATGTTGCGAATCTTTACAGCAGCCGGTCAAAAGAGGGAGACAGGAGCTGAAGTGAATAATAAGTTATAGCATAATATATTGGTTTATCCTGCCTATACTGATTATGAGAGAGGGTTCCATCAATTAGAAGTAAGGATGTCTCTCATAAATATGGGATAATACCATGAAAATCAAGAACCACAACAAAAATAAACAATTTGAAAACAAAACAATGGTAATACACTTTACCTGAATATCATACCAAATGAAAAATTTAAATCTGGGGCATTGTATTTATTACAAGAAAGAGATATTATAACAGAATTGAGGTGCTCGTTAGAGATATTATCTCCCAAGTGATGAGTGAGCCAGAAGCATACATTGAAAGAATGCTATTCTTTCTCTTGATTCCTTATTAAGTCTGCACACAAATCATCTGGTATAATAATGTTATATGTACCATACTTTTTGTAACACTGAAGTGATAAACAGAATGTGTCATGTTGCATGTGGCAAGTATATTAAATGTGATGTAAATTTGAGATGCGTAACTCTTTTCCTAAATTAAAATCAACACTAGTCTATTTAAATAAATTCTGACAGGTAAGTTTTATATCCAGCATGATTAATTTTTGTCATTGTAAATTATTTAATTTGCTGCATAGTGTAGTTATAATAGTTCATTTTCAAGTATCTAGTAAAATAAAATGAAAATATGAAAGACAATAACCATATACACACATACACATATACACACACACGCATGCATAGATATAACAGAAACAGGATGTAATCTACATTACTGATTAAGTGCTATCCCAGTCTGCAGACAAGCCTGTCTACTAAGGTTTTATTTAAGATCTTGTATTTCCTAGGTTCTTAATTTGTCTTTGCTTAATCTTTCAATTACTTTTTTTGAATTTTAAAACTTTCTTTCTTGAGACTCTTTTATGTAGGTTCTCATAAATAGCATATTTAATAATTATTGTCATTGAAACATTTTCTTCAAACTGACTATAAATATTTACAAAAAAATGTGATATTTCTGTTATCTGGCTTTTAAAGCCTATGGATTTTCTTTTTCACACATTTTCAAGTGTTGTTGGTTTGAGTAGCCGTATTTTCTTCAAAAAATTGTAAGTTTTAGTATGTTGTGATAAAACATTTGTTTTAGTTGGTTTGAAAGTAAAATTTTCACCTTTTAACAGGGAAAGAAAACTACAAGGATATTTTAGGATACTTCCATAGGAGAGTCATTGGCGTCAACTGAGCTTCAACTATGAAATGCACATCTGTGGAGACCTAAAGAGCCTTGGCTATGTGTACAATGGATGGAAGCTCCTGCACTAGCTGTGTTTGCTCATTGGTCATAGTAAAGGCAAAGCAAACTTTCTCCAGTCTTCAAGGCAAGAGGTAGTTTTACAACTTTCACCCACTCTGCAGATAATAGTGTTATTTTACTTGATGATTGCTTTTCAAAGGAAACCTTTCCTAAATCCTAGAAAAAGATTATAGTAAAACTGGCAAATAACTTTTAAAATATTTATATTTCAGAGAGAAAGAATTTGCAATGGCAATGCTCTAAGAAAAAAAAAAGGTGAAGGATCTGGAGACAAGAAGTTAGGGTCAGATTTGGTCAAGTTGACAAAAATGTCAGTGTTCTCTTGGTGAGTGTCTATTTCTGACTCTATTTCCAGAAGAAAAGGGAGGGAAATGGCACTCTTGTTGTTATCTTCAAGCAGATGTAGAGGCTCAGATTTCCTTCTCAGCTTTCAAAAACATGCAAGGCGGTAGACACTGCTTTTGGTGAAGGGCTGAGGAGGGGTAGGGGTTTCATGTCCGCATGATAGGCTTTCTATTTTTCCTGCTGGGCAGAATTAGAAGTCTTGATTCCACTGCGCTTTTTAGCACCTCGTGAAGAGAAGGACGTCAAATTTGTCAGTGTGTTCTGTGGCAGTTCAGTGGACTCTACTGACCCTTCACGGTAGGAATTGTGCTACATATTAGCAATGATGGCACCTGTATGGCCTTCTATGACACAGATTGCTCTTCATTTTTAGTTCTAAAGAAGATCTTTTTTGTTTCTAGTTGCATTAAGGAGTTAAAATTTGATCTTAACTACAAATATACCACTCGACTGGAAATAGAACTTGACATGTTCAAGCCTGAATCATCTTTAACTCTCTCTGAATTTTATAATACACATAATTGTCTAAGTTGATTATAAACTTGCCTCTCACTGATAATCTTTGGATATTTAAAATGAAGTTCAGGGCTGAAGAGACAGATCAGAAGTTAAGAGACTGGCTTCTCTTGCTGAGTACCAGGATTCAGTTCTCAGCACCCACATGGTGGCTAACAATCATCCAAATTCCAGTTTCAGGAGATCCAATGCCCTCTGCAGAGTCATGAATTGAACCTTCCTGGTTAACAAGTTATTTTACATTTCTGTAGAAATTTAGTAGAATAAAAATAACCTTGGGATGCCACTAAATTATTCACACATAAACCTTGTATAAATGAATAATTCTTCAACATGCTTATCACAATAGTTATAAAATATTTCCTAACATATTTATAAAAATATAATATTGGAAGAGGGCACAACAGTTATAAAATGTCAGCTATGGGTTGTCAAGTCATTCTGTAATAAAAGTTATGCCCCTAATTTTGTGATATTTTTTCAGATGGTCTGGAACTCACTCTAGCTCAGAAATAAGAACTGTTACTAGGTTTAAAATATTAGAAAACATCTACCTCAATATCACCCTAGATTAAATCACCTCAATCTGTAATCAGAAACAGATGCTACTGTTAGAAGAACATTTTTGCTCCTTTCATCCAACCCTTTCATTTTACAGCTGACAAACCTGAAATACATGTGTAGTTAGCATCTTGCCCAAGCACATACAGGTCAGATATATTTGTTTATTCACTTATTATTTCCTCAGCCACCAATAACTGGAAATTTAAGAATTCACTAATATATATAACAAAAAAATATAAAATAAAAAATATGCTTTTCCATCACTACAAAATTAATAGGAAATTTAATAAGGAAAATTTCCCAGTGTAAAATCATTCACAGAATGTATGTTGACATGAAGACAGAGCATTTTAATTATTTTTGCAGGTATCAAATCAATTTATTTTAACTTAAACTATGACCTATAGGTTATGTGATGCAAATCTGTAGTTCTGGCTACTCTGAGGCTGAGGCAGAAGGAACAGTTAACCTCAGGATTTTAAGGCTAGCTTGGAGAACATAAAGAAACATGGAAGAAATGAAGAAAGGAAGGGAGGGAGGGAAAAGGAAAGGAAGAAAAGGGAGGAGTAGTTTTTGAATATTCATATTTCCTTCCACACTACTTTTCAGTTTTCCTAAGAAATATTTAGGTTTGTTTCACCTATACTTAACTGATTGCTCAAAAGTGATGAATGCATCCCATTGGTACAAGCTGATTAATGGACAGCATCCAGTGATTGGCTTATAAACATATAATATACAGGATTTCTTATCCTAGAATTAGACTGATACATGAAACATGTATCTTAATATCCTAGTAATCACATTCTTTCTGATTTTTAATTCATGTAGCAGTGTGTTCATTCATAGATAAACCTCACACCCTGTCTCATAATCAGAAATGCCCAGTGAAATATGAATAACAATTTTATGATGAAACTTTTGGGAAAGGTGCAGAACAACAGAGTAGTTGAAGGAATAGGAGCTGGTGTTGGACAATTTGTACTTGATTTTAAGAACAACAACTTCTTGATCTTAAGCAGTACTTAATTCTTTGCCCTTAAGTCTTCTTTTTACACAGCATCCTAATACAAATTCAACATCACAATGATTTGAAAATTTTAAATAAATTGTAAATGCAGAATATTTATAACAATGTTTGGAACACAGCAGAAATATCTCATTTTCAGGATGTATAACTGCTAGCTCTTGCCTTCAGTTTTCCCTTCCCTGAAATATGGACATAAATCCTATAGGGATATTTTATGAATTATCTTGTCATAACAATGGCCCTTAGGAAGAGAAGAAAGAATAGTTAATAAACATCTCGATTATTTGTGTTAAGCTAGTTTCAAATTTTGACTAAAACATTTTATTATTTATAATTTTTATTCAAGTAATCATTGTACATATAACAAAGAGTAAAATAGTAGGCACAACTGGACACAAACATTTATTTTCTTCTATTTTGGATGTGAACCACACACAACCTTTGTACTCCAAACTTAAATATAATGCCTTGATTTAGTTAATTTAATATGAATATTTGGCTGTCCAGCTATTTGGTCAAATATTACTAAAGTTATCTAGAATTTGCTTCTTTTAGAGGAAATAACCACTTAATGAACTAAATCTCTCCTAATATGGGAGGCCTTTACCCAGTCAAGAGAAGGCCCCAATAAAAATCTCTCCCCAAGCATTAAAAAAGTATGGTTGTGTGCTGCCTTTGAACTTGAACTTCCACTATTTATTGCTTCTTGTATCTGTTAGCATATATTAGAAATGTTTTACATGCTAACCTTTTAAAGAAGTTAGCCAAATAAATGCACATCTGCATCTATGTACCAAATTAGAAATCTACTATATAGAGTTCAAAGGTTGGAAGGTAAAAGTAGCGTTTCATTACAACAGCATTAACCTATTCAATAACATTTTTTCTGAGCTAGGGTACATCTCTTTCAAAATTGGCTGTACATTTTTAGGTTTTCAGATGAATTATTACGCTTATACAATCTTTTACTCATTATAAACTCTATAAGAAATAAAATTAAATGAGGTTTTAACGTTTAAAAAAGAAAAAATATGGAACGCTTCACGAATTTGTGTGTCATCCTTGTGCAGGGGCCATGCTAATCTTCTCTGTATTGTTCCAATTTTAGTATATGTGCTGCCGAAGCGAGCACTACTCTTGCTTTTTTATTGTTCTGCAATTACAAAATAATTCTTTATCTCTGTCCCTCTAATATACATTCATCAAATTGTTTATCTAAATGTATAATTCTGTCAATGCATTTGAGGCTAAATTGCTATTCTGCCACATAATGAATAATTAATATGCTTTCACCCAGTAGTATTTGAAGTATTTCTAATGACTATTTCACAGTGTGAAATTAATTTTCATTTAGCAAGTTACCAGTTAACAAATTTCTTAATATCAGCAAAATATTAAAACCTTCAGAAAAAAATTTTACATTAACAAAGCAGAATTTTCCTTACAAAATTTTGGGCTAGTGGAATTTCAAAGCCTCATCTTCATTGACAGTCAGCTATAGAAATGTTTGTTATCTCAGCATGCCACAGCAAATGATGAGACAGGAGTTAAAGTTGATTTGGATGCTGACAACTGAATTTTGAAGATTCTATATGAGGTTACATTAAATTGCAAAATATGTACCTATGCATAATGTACATACCCATACTTGTTAAAGATGTTTTAAATTTCAGAAAATTTTCACATCTAAATTAATAAATTAAATGGTGACTATTAATGTTCTTATTTAAAGAATGAAATCTCTAACAATACAGAAAGAGATAAGTATGCGATATAATGCTTTTCCTTTGAAAACATATGCATGCATTTAAAAATAAATCATTTTCCTCTTTCTGAATGTACCTCAAATAATGTCTTTAGGAAATAAAATATCCTAGTCATTAACAAAAACTGAAGTATATCATTGGCTTGTACATGTCATTCATTCCTTAATCTAACAAATATTTTCAACATCATTCATATGCTGTGAAAAATGTATGCAATCTTCTCTCCTTAATCTTACACAATTTAATACACATAAACATAACATATTATAGAATATAAATTTAACTACCTTAGGTAATATGTTTAACATTTGCTTCTTTTTCCAAAGTAGAAGTACTAATTATTTTTTATTCAAAGGGAAACAATAAAAGCCCATGATAATCCATCACAGACTTGGTCTGCATTTATACTACATTGTAGAAATGTTTTCTTTCCAATAATATTTCTCCTACTTAAAATATAAGCTCAGAATGAAAAATTATCATTATGGAGATATTGTGTTAAGTTCTAAGGTGCTGAGGATCATGTATTATAGATGAAGGACAAATATTTTAAAAATGAATGTCTTGTAAGGGAAAGGTCTTTACAAAAATACTTACATTCTCTCAACTGTATCACAATATTATAAAAGTGCTGCAATTTGTACTGACAGCATCTGTTCTTGTCTGGGCCAGAGGGTATCATAACAAAGTATAAATTCAAAAATGCAAATTTTATTGCTTCCTTTCAAATCTATGTTTTCACATTATACCTCAAACCATGAATAAATTCTATAGACTTACACTTCTTCCCTTTTAGCAAATCATTAATCCTCTTTATTTGCTAAGACTATGCTAGGTTCTATCTGTCTATAAACTTTAAATGTTTCTATAGATGCACTATTGAACAGAGGTATGTTTAAAATCTTGATAAGATGATGATGATAACAGCAATTATGATAATTATGATAATGATTAAGTAAAGGTTTGGTGCTAATTAATATAATTATTTGGGGAAGCAGTTTCAAAGTTTTACTTTTGTTTATATTGTTCATAAGAGAAGAAAGCCATTAGCATATCAGAATATTTTAGAAAATTAATATACCAAAGATGATAGTATGATAAAAATACTTTACTATCATCTTTTCTATATTGAACGCCATCACTACTTTGTTACTGAATAGTTCAGTTGTTTATTCAATACATGCTTGTTAGGCACAACCAAACTCCTAGAACAGAAAAAAGTCATACAGGCCCAGCAATTGCCTTCATGTACATTTAATAAAATGCATAGATATTGGCTCTATGAAACTGCTGGAAGCATTTTACACATGTATGTAGAAATGACTTCTGTAAAACAAACAGAATATGGACTAATTACTTTTAATTTACCTTGGCAAAAATCACTGAACCAAGTGCACTTGTGACCTGGATACCTGACCTTGACTCCTGGGAACCTCAATTTGGTACTCCACCCCAAGATAATGAATGGGTGCTGATATGCTGAGAATTAACATACTAAAGTATGCTATAAGGCTTATAAAATTAACTGTAGTTATAATAAGTGAAGAGGGGACTAAACCAACGCACATTACATTGAAAAGGATAAGAAAAAATAATTTCACACATATCAAGGAAACATAACACCACTATAAACAGTGGAAATCCTTTTCATCTGAATTAGAGCAAGATGGAAAGAATGGCTGCAGGTAGGGCGAAAGAGGCAGGTAAGAGCCCTCCAAAAAGAACACATCTTTACATTAAGGAAAGAAGAGTGATTTAAGCATCTTAATTTTAAGGATGTGCTGATAAGACTAGCATTTAGAAAAGACTCTGACCAGGATGCCATCTGAAGAACTGATTGGAAGAGAATATACTTACTTTCTGACACGCTAAAAACAATAGCAAATGGGGATTGAGAGAATGATGATGTAGCTCAGTTGGTAGAGGGCTTGCCTAAAACTGAAGCAGTCCCGATTTCCATCCATAGCACCACATAAAATGAGTGTAAGAGTTAGTACACACTTGTAATCACAGCACAGGGGATGTGGAGTCAGAAGAATTCTAGGCCCAAAATCAGTGCCTTCTTAATATTGTGAACTACAAAGATACTCCTATGTGCCCAGAGGAACCTTAGCATGCATCTGCACTATAATAACCTTTACAAATTCTTTCTCTAACAAATTGCAGGTTTTCTGTAATTACTTTCCTAGGGTTTTGCCCCCATGAGTCTAATTTAATTTACTCCATATATCATATTAAAATACTAGTAATATTGTTCTTATTATACTACTTATATTGTCATATCATTTAGAAAGCATTACTTTTTAAATAAAATAATTTCCATTGAATATTAATAAGTGATTGTTTTGCTTCTTAAAATTTTTGTGAGCAAATGTGGAAATAATAGAGATGAGACAGAAAATGGATGCAGGACAAGGCCAAGGGCTCCTCCTGTGTGGATAGAATAAAATCCTGGGTGGGATGAGATATATTTATCATTACTATAACATATACTTTGAATTGATCATAATTGTATACTTCTATATAACAGAAACACAATATTCATATATTGCAAATGCTGGAGGAACTTTTAGACATAAATAAGGCATCATTGTGCTCTTCTGTAACAGTTCAGTGAATTCTCATTGTACTTAAATAGAATCCACTTTGCTTACTAGACGTCCTTCACTTTTCCATAATAAAACATGCCTGGGTTCCCATACCTTTCCTTACTGTCCTGTCTCTATCATTATACATCACCTAAAATAATTTCTCTCGGCCCTGTGAACATTAACCAACTCTGCCTGGGGGCCCAGACACTATTTCCACATCTAAATCTTTCTTAATTTAGAGTTCCACAGCTTTGGCTTCTTATCATTTACATCTGAGATAAAACATGAGCTGCTGTTGAAGACTTCCCTACTCCTGCTCCACCTCCCATCCTACATTCTTCCTAGAACTCGCACCATTTATAATATTCACATTCTTATACTGCAAGTCACACAAAAGCAGAAAAAGTGTCTTTGGGGCTATTTGCTCCCAATAACAGAATATCACCTGTCATCTAGCAGGCATTCAATAAATATTTTTTTAGATGTGGGCATGCTTGAATGAGAAGCTAAAGAAATCATGGCTATACCAGGCCTCGGCTGTCTGTCAGTGACAAAGCAGCAGCTGTACACAGGGTTATAGATCTTCCATTGACAGAATTCATGATGTCTACATTACTTTTAACCTTGCCATCAGTCAGGTGTGTTCAGAGACACTTGTACAGAGTTTTATACCATCGCTTGAAAAAGAAAAAAAAATTGCTTGAATAATGATTTTACTCCAATGGAAGTTAAGTTTATACCTAGCTCCCAATGAATCACACTTCTCTCAACTCGTCTCTCTCTCTCTCTGTATATATATATATATATATATGTCTGTGTGTATAATATACTTATATTACAATATTGTGACAATAAAATAGTGACAAAAAATTTACCAAACTCAGAGTAATCAAGATCATCTTTTCCTTATACCAGTCACCTGAAATTTCGAGTGAACTGAATGGTTCTTGAGGTAAGCATCCCATAGTATTCATTAATTAATCATTTTCCATTCTCCTTCATTGTCTAGAAGCAAATATTTATACATGTCCCAGTATTCTGTTCCATGAAGTTCACAAATCATTCACAAATTAAATCTCTACGATAACCTTTCTTAGGAACTTTATCTCCAAATACCAAGTGAAGCTAAGTACCTTGCTCAAGATAGGACTCATTATAGCCAGAAAATGAATCTTAGCTCTCTGACAGCTGACACAAACATTTGACCACTGAAGTATCCTACTTCTCACAGATTCCCCTTGTTGAAAAATAAAGTCATATGTGTCCAAAATCAGGTAAAACTTAGCTGACAGATAGAACAACTTTCAAAGTCAGATCCAGAGAGTCAGAATTTCAGAAAGAAAGAACAGTAGGAGTTATATAAATCTTTAACTGATTCAAAGAACTGTAATTGAACTTCAAAAGTGATTTGACTACTTTCCTTCTAACCAATGTTTCCTGATTTAAAAATGCATTTTTCAAGTTCTCTAAAACAAGTCCAATTACTTCAGAACAGCTAATGAACTATTTCACTTGTTATTTTAGATAACAGTTTTGCATATGAAAATTATCTTCTTTTTAAAACCTTTTTCATTTTAATATAATATGTATAAGTTTTTTCCTGTATGTATGCATGTAAACCATGTTCATTCAGTTTTCTTTCAATTGCTGCCACAAAACACTCTGACCATAAACAGTTTGGGTAGGAAAGTGTTTATTTAGCTTATATCTCTCAGGTCACAGTTAACCAGGGAGCCCAAGGTAGGAACTCGGGTCAGTAACCTGGAGGCAGGAGCTGAAGCAAAGGAAGTGGAGGAACATTGCTTGCTGGCTGGGTTCCCTGGCCTGGGCTCAACCTGATTTCTTATAAAATACAGGACCAACTCCCAAGGGATGGAACCATTCACAGTGGGTTGGGCCCTTCCATATCACTCAGCAATCAAGAAAATGCCCCATAGATATGGTCATAGGCTAGTCCAATGGAGGCAATTCCCCAGTTGAGGCTCCCTCTACTCAGGTGTGTCAAGTTGACAACAAAGCTATCCAGCACAATGTACATGCATGCCAAATTACATAATTTTAAAGAGAATTCTATATTCTAAAAATTTTATAGAACTGTAACTTATTAAAATGTTCTTATGCATTTAAAAGTCTACTATTATTGTACAAATTTAGTCATAATAATAGCATGTGAAAATATAATAAAATGTAGATACCATTCCTAACTGCACAATTCCAAATTAAAGTTTTACCAAAAATGCTTACCTGTCACTTAATAGTACTTCCTTCTTATATGGAGGCATCGAATATCAGGGTTTTGCATTGTCACACTTCCCTGACCTGGAGATTTTATAAACTCTACTCTTTTTTAATTTAGTTCTGTTTGTCACTATGTGGTCCTTTTTCTCTGCATCTTCCTTTTCTCTCCTCTTCTTGGAAATTTTAATCTTTTCAATTTTCACAGATAAGGACCCAGCTGAAGCACATACATAGCAATATAGGACAAGTGAGCAGCTTCTGCTGTTGAGACCACTAACAGGTATTGCCGCCTGCCTGTTCCTGGCATTGGATAGTTCACTAAATACTGGAACGTCTATCAAACCTTCCAAAAAGTCATCAATTTTATGCCTCAACAATCGGGATACTTTCTACCAGTTACTATAAGGGAACAAAATGACACAGGTACTAATCCCGACCCTAATGATTGTCACAAATTTCAGTCTTGATAATATGAACTTAAGAAGTGTTAACTAGAAAATGTTGCAAAAATCTTTATCAGAACCCTCAGCTAGCAAGCATGTTTCATTCCAGAATTACAATTTAAGGCTCTGGATTAGATAGATGACTTGATGGTTAACAGCACTGGCTGCTCTTGCAGAAGACCTGGGTTCAATTCCCAGTAACCATATGGTGGCTAACCAACATCTGTAACTCCAGCTCCAGCGAATATGAAACCCTCTCCTGCCTTTCATGGGCAGTGCATGACATGGTTACACTTTCAAATATGCAGATAATATGCTCAAAAATAATAATAATAAAACATTTTTTCAAAAACTAGGACTTGTTATGGTTAATCTTAATTGTCAGTTTGAATGGATTTGGAATTGACAGAGAGATAACCAGAAAGAATATCTATAAGGGGTTTTCTCCATCAAGTTATTTGAAATGGGACGACCCATCCTAAATGTGGGTGGCACTTTCAGATGGCAGTCAGATTATAGGAGATCAAAGGGGGAAAACCTTGCTTTTCGCCTGCTTGTCTTTCTATTTTACCAATTCATTCACCATTTTTGAGTTGTGTTTACTCTGAGGCTGCTGGTGTGGTGGCTACATTCCTTCCCTGATGTTAGAACTAGGTCTTTCAAGTTTCCAGTATGAACTGAAGACCAGTGACTCTTCAGAAATCTTCCAAATTATCAGTGCCAGATTGGGACTGTTGAAGGACACAGCTTTGTGGGCTGAGCAGTTACTAGGGTTTAGCCTCTCCATTGTGAAGACAGCCACTGCTGGACTACACAAACTGCAATTCAGTTCCTAAGCCTCCACTAAGTCCTCTTCTGTATCAATTCACTCTGTCATAGTTCTAATTCTTGACTGAACCTTAGCTAATATAGGGTCATAAGCATACAAGAAATAAGAATTTCATCCTTCTGAAAATACTGTGTGCACGTTGTACGATGAGCCAGCTCCCAGCCCAAGAATGTCATATTTTGGTACCTCATCCAACAAAAGTTGGCCCTTCAAAGATGGCTTGTGTAGCTTCATAGTGTGTATTCCTATAGGTGACCCTGCATTTACAATGGACATTAAGACTATCCCCGACCATCCCAATCATTCTAAAAACAAAATACTATGGTTATTCCCCTCTATGTTCACTAAGTATTAGCTGGTCCATTTATTAAGTACTACCCAGAAAGAAAATTGAAGAAATGCTTTCATATTTGGTGAATTTTCACTAATTTTACAGTAGCTAATTGAAGTGGGGCAATTAAAATCCCCAAAGAAATTACTGCACAGTTATTTATGAATAAATCTAAGCTGAAATCAAATCATCTAAAAGGAACTAAAATATAAATTGCAGACTGGTAATACTTACACCATCAGATTTTTTTCTATTATAAGTTCATTAAAGACTTTTGCATATGTATATATTTCATTTGCATCTCTAAAATGTAACTTATGATGTCCCAGCCTGTGATGCTGCTACAGTTAAACATCTGTATATGTCTCCTTTCTCATACCTTAACAAATTTCAGTGTTCCTTTTTCCTTATTGGTAATGCTGAGAGTAAAGTGATAATTCTTTACAAAGGTTAAAAATGCACTATAAATTAGGTATTATTGATTCCATTGCTCTTGTTATTCTTATAGGTGAGTGCACATGTGTACACACCAGTATGCCACGGTCAGCATGTGGAGGCCAGAGGACAACTTGCCTTATGGCTTTATCATAAATTCTTATACCATTCAAATATTCAGGAGATGAGGACATAAAATACAGTAGCATTTAAAGTTTTTCTTAAGGTGCTTTTATTTAGTTAGATAAAATTTGTTTTTAATGACTTACAAAGACTATGGTAATAAAATATATCTAGCAACTGAGGATTTTACTGTGTCAATATTTATACTCTCAGCACAGTTTGAGGCATGTAGAATTTTATACCATGACTAATCTTTTGCCTATAGACCTTCTATAATCTCACTTTAATGTGACCCCTTGTATTAGTCAAGGTTCTCTAAAGAAATAGAACCAGTAGAATGAATGAATATAGATAGATTATAGATGATAGATGATAGATAGATATATAGATGATAATAGATAGATAGAGAGATAGATAGATAGATGATAGATAGATAGGTGATAGGTAGATAGATGATGGATAGATAGATGATACACACACACACACACACACACACACACATATATATATGTATATGTATTCATATCAGCTTAGCTCACAGGATAGAGTCCAAGTAGTCCAACAATGGCTGCACACACTGGAGAGGCTTAAAATCCTTAGTCACTTAGTCCACTAGGCTAGATGTCTCAGTAGTCCCAATCTGGCACTGAAGGTCTGATGAATTCCAAAAGATCAGCTAGTCTTCAGTCTACAGTAGCAAGACAAACTCACCAGAAAGAGGAGACAAGGGACAAAATATAAGCTCTCTCCTCTGCCATGGCCTTTTATAGGCACTGCCATCAGAAAGTCACACCCACATTTAGGGTGTGTCTTCCAAATTCAGGTGACCCAATCCAGAAGATCTCTCTCATTTCAGTTGAGCCCAGATCCAGTCAAGTTGACACCCATGATTAGCCATCACAAGTCCACCCCTTGTCAACTTGACACCCAATAGCATCTCTGTATGTTAAGCTTAATTTTCAAATTGAAACAATGGTGAGGTCATAATTTCACTTAACATGATATGATTATCCCACCATATAATGACCAATGTGTTATATGTCTTAGAGTAGGTGATAAGGTCTTTGAGGAATGCTGAGTCCTTTAGTATCTCATAACTCACTATGATCATTCTGGTACTGGGGAAAAAAATCACAAGATGAGTTGGGGAACCCACTGGACCCACTGTCATTCGGACTTCAGCCAAAAGTCCATTTCTCACCTGACCTCCATAAGCCCCTACTTTAATTGGAAGGCCACAATGCTTTTTAGAGTCTCCTGGAATCAGTGTCAACTCAGGACCAGTATCTAACAGGCCTTGGAAAGTCTGATTATTTCTTTTTCCCCAATGTACAGTTACTCTAGTAAAAGTCCGCAGGTCCCTCTAAGGATAGGGGAAATGCAAACAGCATAACTCTTTGGTACTATGACAAGATCCTTCTCAAGGATACCTGGCCTTCCCTTCATTCAAGGGGTTCTGGGTCTGAAAACTGACTCAAGTCTGGAAAGTGGTTGACTGAGTGGAATTCTCTATTGCTAAGCTCCAGTACTGACTTCCTGTCATTTGTCCTAGAGATTTTCTGCTTATACAGATCAAATAAAAACTTAGTAGGCTTCTTATGTATTTGGTCCCTGGGAACGCCATCATTGGTTAGCCAGTACCACAAGTTCATTCAGGTCATGCCATTAGAGGTATTGTTTTACCTTTGCTGCCCATTACAATAAGTATGCTCACCTTGTCTTTGCAATTCAATACTGCCACCTGACCCCCCTACTCAGAGGCCCTGATACACTTATTATATTTATACTTAATTTATAAAATTAACAGCAGCATATCCAACTGTAAAATCTGGCATAAGGAAAAGAGCAAAAACAAAGCTCTTCAAATGTTCTGGTGTCTCAGTGCTTTCCATCTTATAAAATCAGTAAAAGGCATGTCTTCTGGGCCCTCCCACTGTGGTGGATTTTGTTTCCCGCTGCAAATCCACTGAAGTACACCAATTTGCCTGAGCCTTACAGTTTCTTCATCAACACTAAGCCAAAGGATATCAGGTATGTCCAGCCCCCTGTCAGTAGGCCGTCTTTTGATAAATACCTCCACCAACGAATCAGATAAATTTTTACCACCTTTTTTAACTGCACAAGCTTCCATATTATACCTAGAATCTCCGGTCAGGGGGCCCAAGTCAATAAACTCAGCCTGATCCAATTTTATATTCCTTCCACTATTATCCCATACCCTTAAAATCCATTCCCAGGCATATTCATTAGACTTCTGCTTGAATGAAATAGCAAATTCACTAAGTTCTTTAGTGGTGTAGCGTACCTCCTCATGGACCACACTTTCTATCTCTCCTCCAGGGGCCTGCTAAGCTTTGAGTCTGATTATAGGTCTAGAGGCAACAATAACTGGGCCTTTGTCATGCTGAACAGGATTGGTTTCCTCAGGCAAGGGTGGGGAGGGTGGCTCTGCAGGTTGTGGGAATGCATTCTCTGCTGAGGGTGGGGAGATTAATTCATCAGGCAAAGTAAATTCCTCCCAGTCTGAGGATTCAAACCCTCAGCCTCATCTGGGTTTTCTCACACATCTCCATCCCATGTGTCAGGATTCCAATCTTTCCCTATGAGTGCCTTCACCTTTACTGTTGACACTCTTCAAGCCTGGGAATTAAATTTGCATTGTAGGTCAGCCAAACATATAAGGGCTCCACCTTGATTTTCTGCAGCTTTAGCTCTCTGGCTGCTGGAGAGAAGATTTTCTTCCAGGGCACACTTGAAAACTTTTAAACTGTTGATTCAAATCTGGAGCTGGTTAATTTTATCATTAAACTCATTGTTTATCTCCATCACTTTATACAGAGAAGCTAGAAGTGACCAGCCAGCATCATTTTTTTTTTATTTTTCCACAAATTGTCAAATGTTCTATGTATAGACACTAAATTTCTTGCTCCTCGCAAGAGGTGAGTTAAAAAACTTAAATGCATTTATCTTCATAATTGCTCCAAATAGTCTACACAATGGATTTTCAGTGCTCTCCATGTTACCTGAAGACTCCAAGTTGGAGAGCCTGCTTCTCATACCAATAAGCCCATTAAAGAAATTCATTCCTCCAATTCTGTTTCCCTAAAAGCACCCCACTCTCAGTTCCACAATCTGTATTAGTCAGTGTTCTTTAAAGAAACAGAACAGGTAGAATGAATACACATATACATACATACACACACACATGCACACACACACACATATGATTTATCAGATTAGCTCACAGGATAGAGTCAGAGTAGTCCAACAATGGCTGCACCACTATAGAGAGGCTGAGAATCTGGTTGCTCAGTCCACGAGGCTGATTGTCTCAGTAGTCCCAATCTGGCGCTGAAAGGCTGATGAATTCCAAAAGATTGGCTCATCCTCAGTCTACAGCAGCAAGACGAACTCACCAGAGAGAGAGAAGGCAAGGAACAAAAAACCTTTTTATACGGGCTGCCATCAGAAGGTAACATCCGTATTTAGGGTATGTCTTCCAGCTTCAGATGATCCAATCATGAAGATCTCTCTCATTTCAGTTAATCCCAGATCCAGTCGAGTTGACACCCAGGATTACCCATCACACCCCTGACTAAGGGAATACATTCATTGATGATTATATATGTATTGAGTATCTTGGAGATAATAGTTTATGAATCAAAGCACTTAACTTTGAGTTTGGAATTTAATGTGCAGTGAGTGTTTTGTGTTGCTATATTTTGATTTCCCATCTCTCCAAAATGCAAACTTAAGCTTTTTAGTTTGCAAATGCAAACCATTTCAAAGGAGCATTGAGGGCTCTGGTTTTGCATATGGTATGGTGAATTAACACCATAAAATGCTGCCATGAAGCAGGTGAGCAAGCATTAATCAAGGAAGTACCCTTCTGGAAGGAAACTCCAAAGGTCACATAGTTAATTCTCTTGACTACAAGTAGACTGTATTGAAATTAACCTAGACTAATAGGTGTCTGTCCAAGCACTTGAAGGTCAAATGGCATCAAGAGTGTGTGAACACCCATAGCCAAGTAGCATGTGAGGGGATAATTTAAGTTATTCAAATACAGTATCCTCACAATGCTATATTCACCTGGATACATGAATTAATCCATTTTGACTGCAGAATACTTTAGTAGAAGAAAGTGTTTTGGTGACAGAATGCTTATATTAGAAAATTTTGTGAAGGAAGGAGAGATTATACATAAAATACCTTGTATCTGTTATCTATTGCTGAGTAACAAACAACCACAAACGTAAAACTATAAAAAGTTTAAATTTTTTATTTTATTTAATGTAGTGTGTGTGTGTGTGTGTGTTGCCGTGTGAAAACAGAATTATTTTTGTACCTTTATATGGGTTCCCACTGAACTCATTGCATGAAAGTGTATTTACCTGTTGATCCATCATGCTGGTCCCAAACAAAAATTTAAAAGAACTTAAAATTGCTTAAAACAACAAATTATTTGTTCATTTGGCATCATATCCGCAGCAATGCTGGAAAATATGATATCCTCTGTAATTCCAGTGTCTTGTGGGTCATGCTGATTGGGTTGGTAAGATACATGATAATCTTGCTCATATGTTTGCTACAGCAGCTGAGGTTGTTAGGTTATTTGAGGCACACTGAATCTCTATATTTTTGTGGCTTCTGTCAAAGAATACTGAAGGATTTAACCCAGAAGTTTATTAGCAAGAAAACAAAAATGAAGCTAATGTATGTTTTAAGGCAAAGACATGAACCAGGTGGAATGTCTTGCTCATTAGTTTTGTCAGTCACACAAGTCACACAACTAATCGATATTTAGAAAAGCAGCATGCATTTCTTGGTATAAAGAAGGCTAGCATGCACATAAAAGTCTAATTTCTAAAATAAAATTTAATGTGAAATGCTCTAAGAATTCATGCCTCTTTTGTGTAGAAAGTACACTGATTATTTTCTTCTGCTCAGCTACTCCCATACTCCCTTGTTAAAACACTGCATTTGGCATCAGTATTTTGCAAGCTGCTTCGTTTCTGCAGTTGGATGAGGCTTTCAGGGTGCAAGATTTGGTCCTGTGGATAGCTAAGTCTTAAAAAGACAAGTTGCCAACATCTAAATTAATAGAGTAAATTAGTGGTCTCTTCCTTCAAGAAAATCTTCCTCACAAATGTCTTCAGATCAGGCTCTTTTCAACTTTGGGCTACAGTCTGAGTTCTATCATCCAATTCCCTTAATAGCCTTAGGGGACTTTGTTTCTCTTATTTAAATGATTGAGGTTTTATAATAGTTGCTTATAACTTATAGCTACGTTGATCTTAATGTTATACTCGAGTCATGTTTTATTGGTGCTGTACTAAACTTTTATCAGTGTTTTTGTTTGTTGTTTGCTTTTTTTTTTAAGAAACAGGATCATGATACATAGTTCAGATTGACTTGCAACTCTGTATGTAACACAAACTGATTTCAAATTTGTCTTACTCAAGCCTCAGTCTCCCAAGTGCTAGGATTATAAGCTTGTGTCTCACTGTGTAGACCAGGCTGGACTTGAGATTACTGTGCAGCACAACTAGAAGGGACTTCCAACTAGTGGCAATCCTCTTGCCTGAGCTGCCCAAATTCTGAGATTCTACATGTGGGCCACCATGCTGCACTGCAGCTTATTTGATATTTAACTTGGGACTATTTATAATTTTGAGACTGTGAGTAGCAACCTGAGAATTCCATAAATGAAAATATCACCCTCAAGTTATGTTTTAAAAGCTAAATATTTCAGTTTCTTATATTTTATCATACGATATAAACAAATTAGATTTTGAAATATATTACCTGGATATATCTCCAGTCAGCTACATTTGCACATTTGATTTTAACTTAAGATTTCTGCATATTCATACCCTGTCAAGTTTTTCTTCCTGGGAATCAGCACTGGTGTGCTTTCCTTCAGCTCCAAGTCCAACATCTTTATTCATCCTCCAACATTCCTCAGTGAACTCCATTATCATATACCATGTTCAACCAACAATTCCAAAGCAGTACTATATAGTTCAGCTGCTTTGATGCAGCACCCATCTGCAGATTTCAACATCTGTCTCATTTCTCTATTCCTGGGTAAATAACCTCAATACACACAGCTACAGAAGGACAAGAGCATTTAATTTTTTCTCCCAGTTCTTTCAAAAGACAAGACTATTTTGGATAACTTTTCTATCAATATCATAGTAGCTGTGTTCACAACTGCTGGCCCATTTGTGAATACAATGACTATTGAATATCTGTGAACCTTTCACTCCACCTGTTGAGTGGGAATTCTGGTGTCTGACTAGGCTTCTAACCACATGTCCTCAGAATTAAGTAGTCTGGCTTCAACATCCTTACATGGTAGCCAAATTAGAAATGAGTGAAAGTGGACAGTCCTCACAGTTTGGACACTTAATCCCAGAACTGCCAAGATACTGTCATCACTGTATCCTATTGCTTAAAAAAAGCCACAAAGGTAGCTGACATTCCTGAGGAAAACACCAACTTCATTTGTGAAAATTATGATATTCACATGTAAATATTGAAGAAATTATTGGAAATCATTTGGGACAATAATTCACATGCTAATGCAGTTATGGACATGCAATGTGCAAACACTAATTGTGGGTGATCTATATGTGGGACAGATGATGTATACATTACTCTTTTTCATTAAAAAGGACAGCTATAAAATCGTGATTTGTAAAAAGGAAAGCCATATTTGTAATTTACTTATTATACAGATAAGAGTTTGAGTAAAATTATCTATTTTATGAGAAAATAGTTGCTTCACTGGAAAGTTAAGCTCAGAACATCAATTGCTAAGATCCTACAAACACTTCTGGGTTTCTCAATTATATCTTGGTATGCTTGATCATTTTTACAGCATAGCATTGGTTTTGTAATCAGGTTGGTACTGAAAGAGAATGAGATGTGGTAGAACCTGTGAACAGGAATGCATTAAACTTTAATGCTTATGACAGCACTTGATGGAAGCAGATACATTTTTGTGAGGGAGCTCTTTTAAACTGCCTTTGCTTTATCTATATATATGCAAAGGACTTAAATTTAATAAAGTGAAGCTTTATTTTCACTTCCACTGTTTTCACCCTTGGATTATATCATTCACTCACTCCAACAATGTGTATGTAAGAAGGGTTCATCTGCCTGAGGATATAAGGGAGATGAGAAAATCATCTATGCTTTGCTCATGCAAATGAGCTGGAATATGCAGCTTATTTCATATGTTCTGCCTGAATATACTTAATTTTTTTATTCTACGGAGATGTTTTTCTTTTCTTCATAGCTGCCTTAGAGTGGAAGGGAAGTTATTTCTGGATCAGTATGCTCAGGAGTCCTGATGTGTTCTTTTGGTGTCAAGCCTCAGGGAATGAGTTTAAAAGGCCCTGGAAGCACCACTGGTAGGACACTCAGGCTGACACATTGGCAGTGACAAAAGGAGCTCCTCTTAACAGAGTGCCAGTAGTCATGGCAGGAAGTGGTGCTAGCAGGGTGGTCTTTACCAGCAAAGAAGAGGGTGATGAGAGGAGTAACTTTTATCTTTAGGAGATACAGAGGCATTTCAGAAAGCCCTTTCAAAGCTCTTTGTGTTGGCAATACTGAGAAAGAACACATAAAAATGTGTTTTCAAGAATGACAGCAGAGATCTCCTCTGCTCTCCAAAAGCCTCACAGAGTACAGTGCAGAGAGTTGTCTGCTTTTCTCATTTTCCCACTTGCTTCACTCAGTTTGCACAGTGGTTCTCAGAGGGAAGAGGAAGGGAAAGGAGTAAAAGGGCTAGGGTAGATACAAGGGTAGGGATAGGTGCCAAGTGGAGTCTCCAGTGAATGCAATTCATGTGCACAGATCAGAAGAGGCTAGAATGATTATAATAGAGTGTTTTAGGTTAATGCTGAGTGAAGTGTGAAAGGACAATTCTGTAGAGTTGGAGTGAGACAAAGAAGCAGCAGTTATAACAATAGAGGGAAAGAAGTTTCAAAAACTGAGCTCTGTGTTTATTTAAGCAATATGCTAAACTTCACAGAGAAGAATTGCCTGCAAACTCAGGACATTTGTTTCATATGTATTTGTGAGTATAGGATATGGACATGCACATGCACATGTGTGTGAATGAACTGTTGTATGTTCTGTTGTGCATAGACACAAGTGAGCCTGCATGTACATTCTTATACTGGTTATCTCTTTCTAAACTTGATGTAAACCAGGAACACTTGGGAAGAAAGAAGTTTATTTGAGGAATTTCCTCTATCAAACTGGCCTTTGGGCATGTGTCTGGATCATTTTCTTAATAGCTAATTTGTGTAGGCGAACCTAGCCAACTATGAGCAGTGCTATCCCTGTTGAAGTGGCCCTGAGGCTCTGTAAGAAAAATATCTGAGCAAATCAGAACAAGCCAGCCAGGAAGTAGTGTTCCTCCAGCAGTTTCTGCTTCAAGCCCCTACCTTGAGTTCCTGACTTTGTTTCACTCACTGATGGACTATAACCTGTAACCTAAAATCAGCCCTTTCCTTACCAAGTTGCTTTTGGTCATGGTATTTACCACAGCAATAGAAAACAAGTTAAGGCAAATAATTAGAGCTTGCTGTGGTAGACCTGACCATTTTGTTTTGGGGGATGGTTGTGAAGGGACTGATTTGGGGCATTGGGCTGGAGAAACAATTGTATACTAAAACCTTAAGGAGCTGTTATGTGAACTTGGAAGATAATACTGAAAGAAATACGGATAATGGAGGCATGGCCTGTGACATTTCAGAGGGAAGTTTGTGAGTCCTTCAAGGACTCTATCAGAGCTGTTTGAATAGTATATTTTAATTCAGAATAGTGGTAGTAAAACCTTGCTTTACTCGGACAATGAATAATGGTGAGCTGGAGGTGAAATATCAGCTGTGATTAATAATAATAGGTCATCATCCTAGAAATAAAATATTCTTGGAAGTTTATTGCACACAGAAGCTGTGTTTCAAAGGGAACCAAGGATATATCTCAAGCTAGAAGCTTGCATCCTTGGGCTGCACAGCCACTGGTTTCCTAGTGCCAGCATCCTTCCCAGGTAAGTCTCACAGCATCCACCAAGCCTTGACTCCCCCAGCTTCATTCAACATCCCAGCTCTCTGCCCCCCATCCTGGCCTGGGTACTGGCCTATTTCTTGTCTTGGCAACCCAAACCCCTGGGCTGACCTCTTGGCCCAGAGTCCCCACTGCTTCCTAATCCTTTGCATCCAGACCCACACAGGTCTGCCCTGAGGTCTGCAGAAGTCCTCTGGGCCTGCTCCCACCCCCACCTACCTTTGTTTCCCTGGGTGGCTCAGCCACCAGCTTCCTGGTGCTAGCATCTTTCCTGGGTGGGTCCCATGGTGCCCAACACACCCTGAATCTTTCAGCCTTTTTCACTCTCCCAACTCCCCAACCCCATCTCTCCTCCTAGCCTGGATACTGGCCCATTTCTGGTCTTGGCATCACAGACCCCAAAACTGACATCTTGGCTCAGAATCCTTACTGCTTCCTGATCCTTTGCATTCAGGCCAACCCAATCCCTCCCTGAAGTCCCCAGGAGCCCTCTGGGCCTGGGCCTGCCCCCACTTCCCTTTGCATCCTTGGGCTGCACAGCTGCTGTCTTCCTGGAGCCAGCATCTTTCCTGGGTAAGTCCCATGGTGCTCAAGCACCTTGTCTCCCCCAGCTTCATTCACCCTCTCATCTCCCCCACCTCATCTCTCCTCCTGACCTGGGTACTGGCCCATTTCTTATCTTGTCACCCCAGACACTTGGGCTGAGCCCTTGGCTGAGAGTCCCCACTGTTTCCTGATATTTTGCATCCAGACAAACCCCTTTTCTTCCAGTAGGCCCCAGGAGCTCTCAGGGCCTCTTCCTGCCCCCCACCTCCCTTTGTATCCCTCGTGGCACAATCACCAGCTTCCTGGGATCAGCATCTTTCCTGGGCCCTGCTCCCAGGCCAGCCCAGCCCACAAATTCCTGAGGTCAGCACCTTTCCAGGAGGGATACAGACCTTAGGAGAAAACCTGAGAATATGCGGTCCTCATCTGATTTGTGCCTCTGTGGGAGCTCCTGAACATGAAAGCATTTTGGCCACTGCATTATAAAATCAAAAAAGAGAACCTGAAGCTCAGACAAATCAGCTTTTCATGCCAACAAGTAAATGACAAAGGCACATAAAGTTTAAAACAAACCTAAATTCAACAAAGGAATGGTTGAATCTCACACAAGAATCAGAAACTACAAAAGAAATCCACATGTCAAAGTCACAGTGAAAAAATAACATGAAAAACCCCAAAAATGTGTCCCACCAAGTATCAACAATCCTGCAGAGGAGTACAATGAGAGCCCTCTAGAGATAACACAGGACATGGAATTCAAAATAACAACTATAAGCAAGAGAATTCAGTGCACTTAAATAACACAAACTAAAAAAAATCAAAGAAATGAAGGAAGATAAGGATAAACTTCTGAATGAATTCAAAAAAAGAGATAGAAATATTGAAGAATACTCAGACTGAAACGAAGAAGGAAGTGAAACACTCAGTAAGCCAATTAGAAATGACAACAGAAAGCCTCATCAGTAGGATGAATTAAATGGAAAACAAAATATCAAGACTGGAAGATAAGTGGACGAATTAGACAACTCAAGCAAAGATTATGAAAAATTTAAGAAAAGAAAATGGAATATGCAGGAATTATGTGACACCATAAAAAGACCAAACTTAGGAATCATAGGCATACAGGAAGAAGAAGAATCTCAAGATAATGGAATGGATCAGATCTTAAACAGGATTGTAGAAGAAAATTTCCCAAAATTAAGGAAAGAAATGCCCATACAAGTACAAGAAGTATGTAGAATACCAAATAGACTGGACCAGAAAATAAACTCTCCACTGCAGTTCATAGTAAAAATACTTAATGTACAGAGCAAAGAATACTGAAAGTTGCAAAAGAAAAACAAGTCACTCAAAAAGGAAAACCCATCAGGATTACAGCTGACTTTTCAGTGCAAACTATGAAAGCCAGCAGAGCCTGGATGAAAATATTCCCAATTCTGAATGATCACAGATGCCAACCCAGGTTACTTTACCCAGCCAAAATGTCTATTATAGTCCAAGGGGAAAGAAAAATCATGCATGACATAAACAGGCTGAACGAATTCATGCCCACAAAAACCAGCTGTATTAGTCACTTTTCTGTTGCTGTGATAGAAACTCTGACCCAAGCAATTTATAGAAGGAAGAATTTATTTGACCTTATGGTTCCAGGGGAATTACAATCCATCTTGGCGGGGAGACATGGTGGCAGAGGTGGCAGGAGAAGAGGAGCAGAAGCTAAGCTTTACGTCTTCCAGCAGGCACAGGAAACAAGAGAGCAACTGGAAATCTGGCAAGGCTTAAGAACACTGTAAGCCCACCACCAGTGATGTGCTTCCTCCAGGATAGCCACGCCTTCTAAAACCTCCCAAAACAGCGCCATCATCTGGGGGCAAAATGTCCAAACACTTGGAGCCTATGGGGGACATTTTCATTCAAACCACCACACCAGCCCTTCAGAGAGTTTTAGAAGCAATACAGAGAGCTGACAAAAGGAATAAGTATACCCAAGGGATTACAGAAAGAAACTCAATGAAGATATAGCTATAACAAGAATGTGAACAGAAATAAAAATGACAGGATTCAATACACATTGTCACAGTGAAGTGACCACAGTCCAAGCCTAAAGGGCTTGGGGACTCCGATGGATAGCAATCAGGAGGCAGGAGATGCAGAGGCTTGTGTACCAGTACATGTTTATTGTGAACTAAAGGAAGCTTATATAGGAAACAGATCTGGAGTAACCAAGGAATAACTAAGGATATGTCACCAAACAGAAAGTAACCAAGGAATAACCAAAGATACATTATGTTACCACCAAGAATACATTACTTCACCAACCAAAACTCACACAACGTTTACAGTATCCAAGATTCAGCTACATAATATTTATAATATCTTAGATATAAGGTGTACTGTTTGTGATTACTCTTAGCAATTACTATAATTCATTATTTCTATATAGAAACCAAGCTAACAGTGCTGAGAAACTCCTGTGCCCGTAAACTGAAACAGAACTCTTTGGTTATGTTTCCAAGACTGCCAATTAATCAGGGAAGCATAGCCTGTGAACACAGACCACAGAACCAGAGAGCAGGGAAACTCCCAAACTCCCAGTGTGGAAACATTCTTTCTCCAATGCTTAAGTCAAGGCAAGCTGCGACAGCCTAATGAAGCAATGGCTGTGCCCATAATAATAGCTCCCAACAACACATATTTCATTAATAACTTTAAATATCAATGGACTGAACTCCCCAGTCAAAAGACACAGAATATTTGAATGGATTAAGAAACAAAACCCATCTTTTTGTGGTCAGCAAGAAACTCATTTCACTTTCAAGGACAGGTGAAAGGATGGAAAAAAATATACCAAGCAAATGGTACTAAGGAAGAAAGCAGATGTTGCAATTCTTATATCTGATAAAATAGACTTTAAACTAAAACTAATCAGAAGAGATACAGAGGGCCATTTCATTCTGTTCAAAGGAATAATAGACCAAGAAGATATTACAGTCATGAACATATATTCACCAAATGCTGGTGTACCCACTTCATAGAAACAGCATTACAGAACTTTAAGACCCAAATTAATCCAAACTCATTAATAGTAGGGGACTTCAATACTTCATTGTCTCCATTAGATAAGTCAGCAGGACAGAGAGTTAACAGAGATATTTGAATTAAACAATACCATATATCAAATGGACCTAACAGGCATCTATGGAATATTCCATCCACGCACCAAAGAACATACTTTTTATTCAGTGCCCCATAGAACTTTCTCCAATATCAACCATATACTGGGGCACAAAACGAATCTCAACAAATACGAAAAGATTGAAATAATTCTATGCATGCTATCAGACCAAAAAATAATAAAGCTTAAAATCAACATCGGAAGAAACACTAGAAACTACATGAACACATGGAGATTGAACAACACACACCTGAATGAGGAATGGGTCAAAGGAGACAGTAAGAAAGAAATAAAAGTAATCCTGAACTAAATGAAAAGGACAGTACAACTCAACAAAACGTCTGTGACATGTTGAAAGCAATCCTTAGAGTGAAGTTTATGGTTCTAAGGGCCTACATTAAAACATGGGAGAGAACACAAACAAATGATTTAACATTGTGATTCAAGACACTAGAAAAGAAGCAACAAATGAAACCCAAACCCAGCATACAAGAACAAATAAGAAAAATCAGAGCAGAAATTAATGAAATTGAAACAAAGAAAACAATACAAAGAATGAATGAATCCAAGAGCCAGTTCTTTGAAAAGATAACCAAGATTAACAAACTGCTAACCCAGTTAACCAAAAGAAAGAAAGAGCACCCACAAATCAACAAAATCAGAGATGAAAGGGGAAAAAAAATCACAATGGACACCAAAAAGATCCAGAACATTATAAGGGAATACTTTAAAAACCTATACGCTACTAAAATTGAAAACCTAAAAGAAATGGACGGATATCTAAAAGAATGGGAACCACCAAAACTAAACCAAGAAGAGATTAACAGCTTAAACAGACCCATAACTCATAAGGAAATTGAAACAATAGTACAAAACCTCCTAACTGAAAAAAAAAGCCCATGACCAGATGAATTTATAGCAGAATTCTACCAGATGACATTTAAAGATCTATATCAAATATTACTTCATTTATTCAAAAAGATAGAAATGGAGGGAGAACTTCCAAGTTCCTTCTATGGAGGCAGCATCACTGATAATAAAGCCTGGTAAAGAC
>NW_008351640.1:1192291-1194326 GCF_000622305.1 Nannospalax galili | reverse complement strand
GCAAACCACATACAGACACACATCAAAAAGATCATCCACCATGATCAAATTAGCTTTATTGCAGAGTTGCAGGGATGGTTCAATATATTAAAGTCAATAAACATCATAAATCATATAAATGGACTCAAAGACAAGAACCACATGGTCATCTCAATAAATGTCAAGAAGGCCTTTGACAAAATTCAACATGCATTTATTTTCACAGTCCTAGAGGGAATAGGACTGGAGGGAACATACCTCAACATCATTAAAGCCATATACAACAAACCCACAGCCAACAGTATTTTAAATGGAGAAAAATGGGAAACATTCACATTGAAATCAGAAACCATACAAGGCTGTCCACTATCTCTACTTCTCTTTAACATAGTGCTTGAAACTCTGGCAAGAGCAATAAGAAAAGAAAAGGAAATTAAAGGAGTAATAATTGGAAAAGAAGAGATCAAATTATCCCTTTTTTGCAGACAATATATTATATCTAAGAGATGTAAAAATTCCACCAAAAATCTAGAAATTATTAATTCATTTAGTACAATGGCAGGTTACAAAAGTAATCTATAAAAGTCTGTAGCTTTTCTATATACCAATAACAAGCAGAAAAAGAGTACAGGGAAACACTCCCTTGTCCCGACCCGCAGGACAGTCAACGTGGGTTTCTGGAGGGAGGAGAGGGGACGGAAAGGGACAAGGGATGTGAAGAATGGAGACAAGACAGGCTTTCTGATCAAGTCTCATTTAATGAACATTCACACAAAGTTTTTATAGGGAGGAGAGGGGGAAGTTGGCAGGGAAAATTCCATTGAAGTAGAGCAATTCAATTAACAGAATGAATATCACAATGACACCACACCAATTGATCACGGAGTAAATTCCATAGTAACATCACAATTCTATATGGCAAGTTATAAATCAATTAAGAGGTTACACTTGTATGATTACAGAAGAATACCAAAGTTTCTTAGCAATTACATGAGAAATGAGGGAGTCTCTCAAGCGTTAAGTGCCCAGGTTAGAACAACATGTTTGTGAGAGGCTTTCAAGTATAGTCATCTGGTTAATCTCAAACCAGGCCAGCCTTGATGTCTGAAAAACAGCCTTGCCAGGAATCAGGTCTTGCTATTTTCTGGGGTAGGGGCCTACGGCTCCCGACACTCCCTTTCACAATAGCTGCAAAAATAAAATAAAATAACTTGGCATAAACCTCACCAAAGTCATTAAAAAGCTCTGCAATGAAAATTTTAAATCTTTAAAGAAAGAGATTGAGGATGACATCAGAAGATTGAAGGACCTCCCATGCTAATGAATTGGAAGAGTTACTATTGTGAAAAATGGCCATCCTACCAAAAGCCATTTATAGATTCAATGCAATGCCAATCAAACTATCCATGACAGTTTTCACAGAATTGGAAAAAAAAATCCTAAGATTCATACGGAAGTGCAAAAGACCTCAGAAAGCCAAAGAAATACTGAGCACTAAGAGCAATGTTGTGGAGATTACTATACCAGATTTTAAACTGTATTACAGAGCTATACTCATAAAAACAACATAGTACTGGTAAAAGTAGACCCATAGATCAATGGAATAAAATTGAAGACCCAAATAATGCAATTTCATCCACCTGATATTTGACAAAGGGGCCAAGAACATTCACTGGAGGAAGGAAATGGTGCTGGCAAAACTGGATCTCCACCTGTAGAAGAACGAAACTAAACCCTTATCTTTCACCTTGTAAAAACATCAACTACAAATAGATCAAAGACCTCAATGTGAAGCCAGAAACTCTGAAGCTATTAGAAGAAAACAATGGCAATAACCTACAAGATATAGGTGTAGGAAAGGATTTTCTAAACTGGACATGAATTGCTCAGGAACCAAGGTCAAAAATCAACAAACGGGACTTCATTAAACTAAAAAGCTTATGTCCAGCAAAAGAAACAACCAAGGAAGTGAAGAAGCCCACTGAGTGGGAGAAAATCTTCACCTGCTACACATCTGACAGAGAATTAACATTCAGAATGTACAAAAAAACTCAAA
>NW_008351640.1:1190281-1191380 GCF_000622305.1 Nannospalax galili | reverse complement strand
CTCTTGGAAGCATGGAGGAAATGATTCCTCCGTGTTGACCCTCCTCTTTATAGACTGGACACTGGCTCAAGTCCATCTGGTGGGATCTCCTCGGCTTCCTTGATCAAGAGGCCAGATGACCCACCACCATTACAGGACATTCTTCACGATGCTCATAGTCCCTGGGAACTAATCGACCCAGGAGGGCAAGGAGCAAAAAGTGTCCTTTGAATCCCTCTGACCCAATTAATTTAGATCTCAAGGTATGTTTGTTAATCATCCAAGAAGGTTAGTTCCAACATTGTGGCATTTTTAATTACTGTGTGTCTTGCAGATAAATCTTGGGTAATGACCAGTTGGTCTCAAATAAACCTTATCTAGAGATATTTTTCTTGATCTATTATGTATAATTTGTCAGTAGATTGTAGGAATAATATGGTTCCCTCTGGTTTTCATGACTAGCTAGGCTTGTTTCTCTCTTGTTTCGTCTCCCCACTCTATCATGGTTTTCCCACGTAAGGTGCCTGCATTTCCCCCCCTTTCTTCCTTACTAATACCCTTGCTCCTATGATCCTACCTCTGTTGAACTGCTTCTTTCTCCTTATCCCCTAGGTTCCTCATATACCCTTCCCTCCTCCCTCCCTAAATCTAACCCAATTTTTATCCATATCTCCCTTCTTAAGGTCTGTTGCCTACTATTCTTCTCCTTCAGGTTATTTCTTTTCCTTTACCTCACTGTTTCCTTACCCTTGTCCTGGTTCCTGCAGTTATGTCTGTTTGCATACTTATTTATCAGAGTCTGATCCTAGGATCCACATATGAGGGAGAACATATGTCGATTTTTTTTCTGAGATTGTGTTACTTCACTTAGTATAACAGATTCTACTTCCATCCAGTACAACCCAGCTACTCAATCCACTCCCTGGGAAATCTTGGGGCTTCTTCCCTCCCCATCTGCCTTTGAATCCCTGCCTGGCGTGGCCACACCAGGGTCTCAGGTCAGTGCCACCCAAGTTCCTGAGGCCAAAAGCATTCTTAGAAGATTCCAGATCTAAGGAGAAAGTCTGAAAACTTCTGATCCACATTGGAGTTGGGCCACCGCGGAACTCCTGAAGACAAA
>NW_008351640.1:1183665-1187894 GCF_000622305.1 Nannospalax galili | reverse complement strand
AAACCAGTGACTGAAAATTAAGCTGTTAATCTCTTCTTGGTTTAGTTTTGGTGGTTCCCATGCCTTTAGAAATGGATGCATATCTAAAGGCATGGGAACCACCAAAACTACCACAAGAAGAGATTAACAGCTTAAACTAAGAAGCTTTTGTACATCAAAGAGCAACCAAGGAAGTGAAGAGAAAACCCACAGAGGAAGAAAATAGGCATGGGAACCACCAAAACTAAACCAAGAAGAGATTAACAGCTTAAACTAAGAAGCTTTTGTACATCAAAGAGCAACCAAGGAAGTGAAGAGAAAACCCACAGAATGGAAGAAAATCTTCACCAGCAACACATCTGACAGAGGTTTAACATCCAGAATATATAAAGAACTCAAAAAACAAAGAAACCAGAAAGGAAATAACCCAATTAAAAGATGAGCTATGGGTCAGTTGTGCTGATTAGGTTTGGCCAACGTGACAGAAACTAGAATCACCTGGAAAAAAGGAACCTCATTGAGAAATTTCTAGTACAAGCCTGACTTATGGGCATGCCTTTGGGTAATTTTCTTGACTGCTCATACATGTAGGAATATCCAGCTCACTGTGGAGGGTCCCAACTTTAGGCAGGTGAGATTGGGGTGCATAAGAAAAGTGAGCACCCCAGGGGAAACAAGCAGGAAGCAGAGTTACTCTGTGTTTTCTGATTGAGTCCCTGCCCCCATTCTCCTCACTTGAGATCTTTCCCAGATATCTCTCAAAGAAGGACTGACTATAAGCTGTAACATGATTTATGCAATTTTCCCTCAAATATATCTGGTCATGGTGTTTATCACAATAGCAGAAAACAAATTCAAACTGTAAGAGTGAGACCACGGAGGACAAGTCACAGCCTTTGGGTTGCAACAGCAAGAGGTTTATTTAGGACACAGGTACCTGTGGGCACAGAGTCTCCTCGGAGGACTTGCGCGCCCCAGGTTGAGTTCAGGGGTTTTTTTATAAGGCAGAAGCAGGGTACAGAAGCAGAAGTGCGGTTATTGGTTAATTTCAAACACATATAGTAATTTCATCAGTAATTTCAAAGGTATGCAGAGATATGGGGTAAGGGCCGGGGCTGAGGGGAAGTAGGATTGCTAAATGGGAGGTGGCCTCAGAAGCACAGAAGATTTCCTGTTATCGGGCCCCCAGGGTGGTCAGGAGTTCTGTCTTGTTTATGGCTTCATCTGTGAGGCTTGACCGACGCCTGCCTGTCCTGCAGCCTTTTGATAAGGCTGGTTCTGGTTTTTGTTAAGTTTTAACAAGTGGGCTGTGGGCCCCTGAGCACTCATGGTGCCTAGTTTCTTTTTAGTTTCTCAAAACAACGCCCAAGGTCCACATTGTGTGTCTTCCTAAACTACTTACCACTCTTAGTATAATGAGGCAGGTTCTCTCATGGGGTTGAGAGCTCACCATTTTGATTAGTCTAGCTACCCAGGTTGCTCTTGCATTCTCCTACCTCTGTTTCCCATACTCAGATTATAGTACGTTGTGTGGATGGCCTAAATTTTACATGAGTCCTGGATATCTAAACCGGGCCAGATTCTTGCATGTCTATCCCTTACCTGCTAGACTATCTCCACAGCCCCAAGAACTGAGGATCTTTGACATAAATAAGTAATCCAAGAACCATCAAAGATTTTTAATTAAGAGGTGCCATCTCAGCCAAGCCTTATGTCATAGATCTTCTGTTCTGGTGTTTAGAGGTGGAGGCACTGTGGTTTGTTTTTTGACAGGGTCTTCTTCATCCCAGCCAACCTAGAAGTCACTATGTGGACCAGGTTGGCCTCAAACTCACAGAAGTCCACCTGCCTCTGCCTTCCGAGGTCTGTGAGATGGCACACATTTTTTATCCAGGCACGGAAGTGTCAGAAAAGGACAGATCTCTATGAGATCCAGGCCAATCTGGCTTGTGTAGCAAGTTCTAGGCCAGCACTGTCGCTAAAAGAAGATCCTATCTCAAAACTAACAAAAGAAAATAAAACAAAAGCTAAAACAAAAACAAAAAACCATGGGGCTGTAGTGATGGCTCAGCTGTTAAGAACACTTGCTGCTCTTGCAGAGGACCCAGGTTTGGTTTCAAGCACCCACTTGGTAGCTAACAATTGTCCATAAATCCAGTCTCAAAGTATCTGATGCCCTCTTCTGACCTCTGCAGGCATTGCAAAATATGGGTCCACTTACGCACAGGAAGGCAATACCCTTACAGACATAAAATAGAAATTATAAATAAAATATTTTTAAAACACACACAACACAACTAAACCAAACCAAACCAAACAAAATGTACAAACAAAAAACAAACATAAAAAGTGGTATCATCTGTAAGGACTAAAATTAGAAGAAAAGGTTACTAGCTCTGAAGACAAGATTTTACGTTTTTATTGGAGATGCATTAGTTGGCCTATGATCAACTCATAACTGCAGTGGTCTTTATGTCTAGAGTTCAATGGCAGTAGCATATTTTGTCAAAGAATAAAGAAGAACGGGTACCAAGAGAATTTTCTTCAAAATCTAGACAGGTAAAGCACAGCCAGAGTTCGAAATCCTTTGCATGGGAGTATATTCATTCCATTTGACTTCCCATTCTCTAATTATTGAAAGCTTTACATTTTATTTTTTTTTTAATATATTGAGCTTTTTAAATTTCAAACAGCATTTCCGACTCAAATCCTAACCCCTCCTCCATCCATGCCTACCCCATCCCTCCACCAAACCCTATGCACTCTGCCATGCATGCTGAGTCTTATTCATTCAGGTGTTTGTACCCAAATGTCCTTCAGTGTAAATGTGTCCACTGGAGTCTAGTCAGCCCATTCAGTGGTCAGATGTAAGTCATACTCTCCCTTACCCAGCAGCAATCAGTGTCAAATGGTTCTCCCACAACTGGCAAGGTTTTGGAGAATAAATGACTTTAGAGTGTAGGATGGGACTACTATATGGAACCTCACCCACACATAGCTCAGAGACAATTGCAGAAGAGGAGGCAGAAAAATTGTAAGAGCCAGGGCTGGTTCATGAACACAGGGAGGTGGAGGCCTCCAGGCCACTGGAGACTTGCTCACCTGAGCCTGTGGCAGCAATGTCATCCAACACAGGACCCATGTCAGTTCAATTAAAAAAGGGCCCAGGTAACAGTTGGGGCAGAGGAAGGAGCAGCGTCCAGGCCTCAGCTGGTGATGGCCCTTTGCTTCGCACGTGCCTGCCACGCCACCAAGATGCTCAAGAGGAAGGTCAGCTCGTAGGCGGTGGGCAAAGAGGAGCACAAGCGCAGATCGGCGAGGCTGTTGGCAAAACCTGCTCCTGCCAAAGTGGATTCCAAGTCAAAAAAGGCCACGGGAAAGGATAAGTCTTCTGACAGAAAAGTGCTGACAAAAGGAAAAAGGGGCGCAAGGGGAAAGCAGACAGAAGTAGGCAACCAGGAGGCCAGAGAAGATCTGCCTGCGGAGAACAGAGAGACAGGCAATGAGGAGAGCCCTGCCTCTGATGAATGAGAAGAGAAAGACGCCAACTGATCCACATCCTGCCCTCAGCCTCCCCGCTGCCCTTGTACAATCCAGAGGAATATTTTTATCAGCTATTTTGTAAATGAAAGTTTTTAGTAGCTCTAGAAACATTTTTGAAAGGGGAAAATCCCACCTTATTCCATTTTTTAAGTGTAAATGATTTTTTTTAAAGAGGTGAAACCATTCGCTGGTTATTTTTTGGTACAACCAGAAAATAGCGGGATATTAAATCATGGGAGGCTGTATCTGTCTTGAGTGTCGGTGTAACATTCCATGGGGGTTAGTTTTACATCCTGTGACCCAGAGCATACTAAATGGCAATTTGGAGTCTCAGTTGTGCATTTAATGTGTCTTGAATATTTTAGATGACTTCTAGTCGTGTCCATTTTAGTAAACTGTTTTCTTAAGGAAAAAAAAAAAACCAAAAAACAAAAAACAAAAAACAAAAAAACACTCCTTGGTCATCATCCTGTCAGAATTGTGTGCCCTTTGTAACATCTGGTCACCGTGGTCCCGTTTTTCCAACAGTTTTGATAATGTGCTGTCAAAGATGAAAATTTGAATGTTTAGTGTATGTGATAATAAATTTCAGTGAAAGCAAGGATTGTTGGTCAGCATTTGATGACGCTGTTAATGGCTCCCCTGAAGGGAAATGTTTCACCAAGTTCGAAGCTGGAATATCAATGGAATGAGGTTTTTTTTTTTTT
>NW_008351640.1:1170502-1183651 GCF_000622305.1 Nannospalax galili | reverse complement strand
TTTTTGGTCTTTTTGAGACAGGGTCTCTGTGTAGCTCCTGCTGTCCTGGAGCTCACTATGTAGACCAGGCTGGCCTTGAACTCACAGAGATCCTCTTACCTCTGCCTCCAGAGTGCTGAGATCAAAGGTCATGTGCCACCATGCCAGCCTTGGAATGATTTTTTAAAAGAAACACAATACGTGGTTCTTTAGACTTTTGGTACGTGTATTAAGAATTGTGTAAGAATTGAAAGGTCTGTGTTCTGGTCCTCAACCAATAAAATCTCAGTAAGAAAGAATGTTCTGAAAAAAAAAGGCCCCAAAGGGGAGGTGAGAAATAGGTGGTGGGTCACCACTACATTGACAATTATTTCATACTGAAAGCTTTGTCTTTTCAAATCCATGGAAAATGAATGTTGATATAAATATGAGAGTATCTTAATTATCTCTCATATTTTCTACTGTATGACAGGGTCAGAAATTCACAGAATCCACAATAAAACATTATGTTCAATAATATTTAAGCATGGGAAACCCTGAAACACAGTAATTTAGTATTAGAAAATCAATAGTTCATTGATCAAATTCATGTATTAAAATTCAAAAAAAATAATTTTGGACAAAACTTATGCTTCATTCAACCTTCTAAAATTCTCTACTTGGAGATATTGCATGCATCATTTCAATTTTTAATTGAGTCAAAGACTGAAATTATACATGTTTCTAATAATATCTTTTCTTTATGTGTGATAGTAGACATAGTTGGATATAGGAACTTAAATATAAATGCTTTCATTACACTTGCCAAAAACATACATCATTTTTTATTTTATTTTGTTCTTTTGGACTTAACATGCATGATGGAATGCATGAGGTCCAGCAGGGAGGAGGGCCATGGATGGGGGAGGCTGTCTAAATTTGATTAAGAACTGTTGTATGAAATGTACAAAACCTCAGTAAAAATTTTAAAAGTACATCTTGTGAAGAGCTTGTGCATCTAAGAAAATTCATAGGGCTGGAGACATGATTCAGCAATTAAGAGCACTTCTTGCCCTTGCAGAGGGCCTTAGTTCAAGTCTCAGAACCCACATAGGGTCTAATGCCCATCCTTAACACCAGTTCTAGGGGATCCCACAGCATCCTCTGACTTCTGTGAGAAATGCCCAAGTGTGGTACACTTATATACATGCAGGCAATATATTCATATGTATAAATAGGAATAAATAATTTTATTTTAAAAAAGAAAACTCTTACAAGGTTTGTCTTTTAAAGTATTCTAGTTGAAATACTCTAAAATGTTTGTTATATTTTAGCTAAGGTATATGACAATGAAATGTGTCAAATATATAATAAACATGTACACATGTGTGTATACATGCATATTTTCAGGAATTATATAAATTAAAACATGAGAGTTCTTTGGAAAATTATATGTCTTCATAAAAGAGAATAAAATAAGTCTAAGTATATAAATAAATAATTTTCAAAATGTAAAAGGAAGAAAAGGGAGGCTGGAGAGATGGCTCAGTGGTTAAGATCACTGACTGCTCTTGCAGAGGACCCAGTTTCAATTCCCTCAACCCATATGGCAGCTACAAGCCATATTTAACTCCAGTTCCAGGGGAATCTGAAGCCCTCTTCTGACTGCCACAGCATTGCACGACATGGGTACACTCACATACATGCAGGCAATACACTCATGCACAGAAAATAAAAATAGTAATTTTTTTTCAAATAGGAAGAAAAGAGTTTCCACCCTATAAATCATTTTATAATGCATTAAATCCAGTAGAGTCACAATTTTCAATTAAGTTATACATTACATTACAAATTTTAATAATTTTAGTGATAATAATGTGCAGATGATCTAAGGATTTATTGCTTATGTGTGACTAGCACAGAAATAACTGCTTTGCATGGAAATTAACGATATGTATAAGTAAATAACAGATAATTTTTAAGTCAGGTTCATGTTAACAGAGAACACTATGCAAGCTGCCAAGGGAAGAAACCAATCAATGGTCCTACTCAGGTATAAGCCTAACAAACACAATGACTGGTCCAGCAAAATATCTCTATTGTTGAAGTATGGCACTTTTATGTTGAGGATAATCAACAGCTCTGTAATGGGAATTACATCCCTCTCAATGTGAAGGAACTCATATGCAGTATTGGTAAACAACCAAATGCACATGACTCTAGATGTCATAATTCCCGGAGAAAAACCAACTTTTACCATCTCCCTAGACAAAAATCTTTCACCAAATATTGCTGCATGAGGATCTAAAATCTTCATCTCTGGAGCTCTCTGTCACTTCTCCACAGATCAGGTCAGAGTCTCCTCTCCACATATTTCAAATTTCAGGAGCTTGGAAATTTGTAGGTTTTGTTTACTTCTCGAGTCTCAACCAGCCACCCTCAAGAAAGGTTTCAATTTGGAGGAAATAGATAAAGATTACATGTCTACTGCTTGTTAAACATGCAATGTACTCACTGGATTTTAGGGACTCAGAATCTCCTTATACCCATTTACAGCACATTCCTGCCCTATTATGATCACTTGAATGCCAATAATATTATTCAATAATTATTTTCTATTTATAAATATGCTTACTTATTTTACTAATTACATATTAATGCATAGTTACCATTCCCAACTTCTATTATAAATATTTATGACAAACATAATAACATTTTCATTTATGTTTGTGCTTTTTAAAATTTAGTTCTACATAAAAATTAGCATAAGTAGATCTGTTCAGTCAAAAAAGAATTCATGTCTCTTTATGCACATGTTCTTAAATTTTTCTTCCCAATTTTTCCCTACTTCAGCTATCATAAGCTATGTCAGAGCAGTTCAGCCTGTCCATATTGTTGCTAAAACATCAAAACAAGCTCCAAAGTAAATCCTTGAGAGAAATATGCTAAAAGTACTCTCATTTATAAAAATATTATCTCAGAGATCTAATTAAGTACTTTCTGGATGATTTATGATGTTGGGAATACATTAATTAATTTACTGGAGTTTTAGTATCTTCTTTTAAACTGTTAATGCTTACATTTTCAAGTTCATTTAAAAACAGATTTCGGGGGCTGGAGAAATGGCTTGGTGGTTAAGACCACTGGTTGTTCTTGCAGAAGATCCAGGTTTGAATCCCAGCACCCACATGGCAGCTAACAACTGTCCATAACAAGTCCCAGGGGATCCAACAGACTCTTCTGACCTCTGTGGGCATTACACGACAGGGGTGCACTTACCTACATGCAGGCAATACAAGAATACACATGAAATAAAAAAATAATAAAAATAAAAAAAACAGCTTTTATGCATAAAACATCCTTTGCAGTATACATTTCTTTCATATAAAATTTTGGCATTTTATTGTTGTAATTAATTTTATTATCAGATACTAAAATTTGAATGTAGTCACATTTATGAAGAATTTCAACTTTTCATGTACGTTTGCAAAACAATGAGACAATTAAATTAAACCTCTGCATTTTCTATTTATTTCACATTTGCATCTTGGTAATTAAAACAGATTGTTTTTCTCATCATAAATAGTAATTTATAAAACAATCTTTTATTTTTCTCTTTATTATTGTTAGGTAATAGTTCTAATGGGATCATAGATGAACATTCAATTTGTATTTTTTTTGCTTTATTTTTATATTTTACGTTGTTTGATGTAAAGCCCTGCAAACCAAATGTTCTTATGTATTTTTAACACATATGTAATCACTAATTGTTGACATTTCTGAAATGAATGGTGAAACACAAGTTTGAAAGTGACAGAACAGAAGGCTAATGGCACTGACCTTAAAAACTGAAAACACGCTGAACAAATAGCAGGTGTCAGGTCTAGTCTAAGCTCAGTGATGTGTAAACTTCTGGTTTGAGGTCCTTTTGAGGTTACTATGGTGATTTGTAGATTAAGGAAAATATTAGTATGATAGAAAAACGCTACACATATATGAACTGAAAGAAGTAAAATTCAAGTCTATGAAGGCTGATACTAGAGGCTAGTAATAATACACAATATTTTCTCTATTTTTATTTTATGTGTATGCATGCATGTATGTGTACCCGTGTTGTGCAATGCCTGAAGAGGTCAGATGAAAGTGTCAAATTATCCTGGAACTGGAGTTACAGATGTTAGCTGTCATGTGTGTGCTGAGCCCCAAAGCCATGTCCTCTGCAAGAGCAGCCAGTCCTCTTAACCCTTGAACCATCTCTTCAGCCCAACAATATTTTCTTTTAATTTAAGAGGAATGGACTGAGAGAGTGAGAAGTGAGAAGATGGAGGAAGGACAAAAGGAAAAGGAGGTGGAAGAGGAAAAACAGAAGGAAAAAGAACAGATCAATGAATGTAAAGAAAATATCCTTTCATTTCCATTTTTTTTTCTCCCCTTCATGAAATACAAACAGTTGTTGTTAACATGAAAAATGAGGCATTTTCACAACTGACTTTGGGCAAAGTTAAAGATATTCTCCAAATAGTCATACATAAAAAGTTTCTTTCATCTTACTCCCCAAAAGGTGCTTAAATACATAATTATTGGGCTGATATGATATTAAATCCATTCTTATGATTTTAACAGATATTATAAAATGAACGGCTTTGGTTCAGATGAATATTTTAATGCATTGACACCAGATGGATGGTGAATGCATATAGATTTTCCTAATGTTGAATCTCACATCAGTATTTCTCAAACACATTTCTCCTTCAAATGATGATATTTATACATACCATGCTACAAGTTTCAACTTGTTGCATGAAATTGTGTCAGTAGCTCATGTAAAAATCTTCCAGACAGGAATTAATATCTAGATCATGACATGAACACACAGAACTGTTTTGGAGATAGTCATCATTGAATATGCATAAACATGTGGATGTGTACTCATGCTACATATTGCAAAATGTTGAGTATTATTAACTAATCACTGATAAAATGTGTCCTTTTTTCATTACTTTTAAGTAACTGGCTTATTTTCTAAATATTTCTTCCTACAGTCCAACTTGAAACAGAAGAAAGTAAAGAAATACAAGTGCACATCACTAAGATTTTCTAAGGGGAAGACTGAGGGAACTCAGAAAGAAGAGAGCTCCAGGACATAGTTCTATCTGTCATTTGCTAGTCACGATTCAACAGGTTAATTATGTCACTTGTATTTATTTCTTGTCATTTGAAACCATAAAAATCATCTGGAACTAATTCTGATTTTTATGCTGTTATATGTGTGTATGAAGAGAAATAACTGCTTTATGCATCTGCCTTAACATTCTACGATAGAGGTACCACCCAAAGGTTTTCCCTGGTGTTGAAAAATGTATACAGTTTTCTAAAAGTCTTGCACTTTGCTTCATCCCAGGTATTGAAAAATACAAAAGCTATTTGCAGAAGGATAGATAAGATCTGAGCTCTTTAGATGTTTTCTTTACTGAAGCTTGTTTTAAATTCAGGACAGAAAAGCTAGTGTAATATTCAGATTGAAAAGAGCAACAGTGTTTCGACATTGTATATCTTGGCATAAACTTTGCTTCATTCAGAGTATGAGATGCCATGAAACTCCAGCCAGCACCACATAAAATCAAATAGGTTAAAGCTAGTCAAATAGCAAACATCTACATGTCTGGGGTGTTTAGCATCTACCAGTGCAAGGGGCTGGGACACATTACTACCAAATCACTCTTTATTCAGTGTTTACCATGATACTAGGTATGTGCTGCATCATACTAAGTATGAATGTGTTGAGGACACAAAAATTAACTAATGAACCATGTCTCTTGGACTGAGGATGCAGGACTGTGGGACCATACTTGCCTGGCATGCACCATATAAAAACTGGGCATAGTGACGCACATCCAGAAATTAGGATGTGGAATTCAAAACTCATTCTTAGCTACATAGGACATTCAAAGCCAGCCTGAACTACAGGAGACCCTGCCGAAAAATATCCTATTTTCCAGAAAAAAATATTTGAGTCAGTATGTAATGAAACATTAGACACTGAACTGTGCATTTTATAAAAGTATCACTTTTCCTACCATTAAACTCATGAACTGGATTATATTATTGTGGGGTCTCTCCCTCACCTCATGGTTCACTGGCCACCAGTCCATGAGGACAAAGGGAGCAGAAGTGACGAACGGGCTTAGGACAGCCAGTGAGCACTGATGGAAGAAAGCCTTTCTGGGGAGGCAGATTCAGTGATACAGCTCCAGACTCAGAGAAACAGCTCCAGATTCAGTGATACAGCTCCAATTATTCAGTGGGGGTCAGGGGAAATATAGTGTGGAGTGTTGGGGAATGCTGCTGTTAAGGTTGGCTCCTTTCTCAGCAGGGGCTTTCTGCCTGACTTACCTGGAAAGTGCCGCCAAGCATGGATGCTTGGCCTCATTTAAAACATGACCTTTGGCATAGTGACCTGGAGTAAAAACTACCCCCAGGTTTTTTCTATATGATAATTAGGCATTGCCTGATAGATGACAGGAGCCTACTGCCACATGTAAATAAAGCATACTATGAGCACCTATCAGCTGAAGCATTGGCTACTGCCTCCAAACTATATTTTCCCTAAACCCCACTAAATAAATGGAGCTGTTTCACTGAGTCTGGAGCTGTTTCACTGAATCTGGAGCTGTTGTATCACTGAAACTGCCTCCCCAGAAGGGCTTTCTTCTGTCAGTGCTCACCGGCCATCCGTGACCCCATCCCTTCTTCTGCTCCCTTTGTCCTCGTGGACCGTGGCCAATGACCCACAAGGAAAGGGAGAGACCCCATAGCTGGCGCCTGAACGGTGAGGCTCCTGAAACACACATAGTTTGTGAGTATCCCCTCTCTCCAAGAGGGTAACAGCAGCTTTGCCTTAAGCCATCCCACCCTTGAGGATCAGCAGTTTCTCCTCTTTTTCCTCCTTTTATTTTTGGTCTGAGTCTTTGCTTGGGACTCTTAAAGATGAAGGAGCAATTGAGGCTTTCTGATCAGGGCTACCCCTGATGTTAGCCAAAGGCTCTTAGCCCTCTTAATGGACCCCCACTGCCCGCACGGGTGTAGACAGGACCCCTATCTATACATTTTTCTAATGCAGGCTTGCGCTGTGGACTCCGTAGAATAACCTGAGGTTTGATCCCAGGCATGTTCCCCTAGGAATCAGTGTTTCACCCCCCTTTCCTTTTCTATCTTGAACAACACCCCTAGAAACAAAATCCCCAAAGTTCTAAGGGATTTTTATACAAGTTTTGAAATCAACTGCTAAAATAACAAACTTCCTTAATCTGTTTTGTTATCTTCTTCCTCCCCCCCCCACCCTCAAGCTCATCTAAACCAGTTAGGTGAGAATTTAAATTAACTAGCCTTAGGGCAAAAGGGCACTCCAGCTCCAAGTGCCCCATAAACAAAAACAAAGGATTTAAACCATGGGTGGCCTCAGAGCACTTAAAGAATTTAAGGTGGGTTGCACCATACAAACAGAAAAAAAGATTTTAAAAAGCCATTTTTTTTTTTGTAAACTTTTTCTTGGGGAAGGGGCTCAGAGGACGACCCCATGTGGATTCTTTCTCCTGTAGTCCTCTGCGCCCCTGCAGGCTTCCCCTTAGGGGACATGACTTCATGCCATGTGTACCCGGATGGTGGCTGGTTCACACTAAGGGCGCATGCTCAGTGCTGGTCATAGCCTTTTCATGCCCCCCTCTAGGGGCACATGCTGCTGGACGGTGCTGTGTCTGGCCACAGATGCAGGGCTCACGCCTTTTCTCCTTTTAGCCTTTTCTCCCCCCAAGCTACTCCCCCCAGCATATAGTTTTTTCCAATCCAGACTGACAGCCCTCTTCAAAGAAATTCACCATGTGAGTTAACAGTCTTGCCTTGGTTTAAAAATAATATATGGATAAACAATTTTAAAAACTTTTAAAAACTTTTAGTCTAAAGAAGAACAAATGCATTTTTTTATTAATTATATTGGTAAATAGTCACGTACTGTTTGAGGTCACTTAGATACTAACTCTGGAGATGGGATCAGCCCTCCCATTTCAGATGCAAGTCTAGGCTACAAAACAGCCTAAGAGTACATACACTATAATAAAAACAACTAAGGTGTAAACTATTACAACAGAGGATATTACTGTCTATAGTAAAAGTAAAGGGGATTATTTGGTCACTAACACAGACTAATGTAAATGTATGTATGTATAAGAATATATATGTAAAGTACTGCTGGATTTTAAGAGTTTCATATAAATTTGATGAAAAAATTTGTTATCTCATCTTCACAGCTGGAAATAAATTCTGGGACTGGTCTTCCTATCTCATCCTTTTGGCCTTGTCCTTTTCCCTGTCCTTTTCCCTCTCCCACAGCACTGCTTGGTATGCAGGCAGATATGGTCTGTTTGAGGAGGGACGCTTTTTGTCCTTGGAAACTCTGCTGGCTCAGATATGACTCCGTGCTTTTCTCCCTTGGAACAAGAAAAATCAGTCTTGGTTTTAAAACTGGTTTGTTATGACATTATGTCTAACCATAGTATTTATTATATGAGATCATTATAAATGTATAGACATATTTAATACTAAAAAAACTATTAAATAATTTACTAGATAACAAATTCTAAGTAAAACATCTCTAACCTTTTAAAGGAGACTTGGTTGTTTAAAACCTGCTTCAAGGCTTACAAGGATATCTCAAAGTTTATATATTTAAGATAAATGTTCATCTCTATAAATGTGAGTTAAAAATTGCTTGGTATAATTTGTTATTAAAATTATTAAATATTAATAACTTAAAATTCTAAACAGGGTTATAACACAGTTTTCCTAAATTAGTTATAGCACAGTTTTCCTTAAGTGATTATGCTAAAGGTTGTGAACTTCAATTTGATAATGTTTAATGTACCAATTACTTTTCTCTACCCAGTGTTTACATTTCTTCAAAACCCAAAGCAAGTTTTTGGTAAACCATTCTCTAAACTACATAAAATAACAAAGATTATTAATGGTTTTATGTCTTCTATAAGACTCATCTGAAAACTTATAAAACACAGTATGTACATGGGTAATATTAATTTATTACATTATCTCATATATATAATTTAGATTCCATGTTCTTTTAATAACATGATGCTACATACTACTTTCTTCTGAGTCAAACTACCATCTTCATGACTTCAGCTGTGTACAAACAAAAGATCATCACAACTGGACTTATGGACTTAAGTATCTAATTAAAGGAGGAGGGGTAAACACGGTCATTGGACCGTCACCTGAGTATCCAGCTGCTCTTCCCAACCAACTGTATTAATTTGGCCCTAATCATACATTGTCTCCTGGGTTTGGGGAGGACTAAAGTATATTATCTGGAAAAGGCTAGGAAGAAAAGGCTTGATCCATGCTAGGTTAAGGCTTTCCAGTGTAAATGCTCTCAGGTCACTCATATACCCCAGCAACCCCTCAGTCATCTCTGTAACTAAGCTCAATAAATTTATTGTTTCCCCAGAAAACTTTAATGTAATCAAAGATTGGTTTGATAGTACAACCAAAAAAGGGGAAAAACATTGCTTAATAGCTCCCCCAAAAAAGAATTCTCACAACAGAAGGGAAGTTTATTTGTTAATGTTATGTCTCATGGTTATTAAAAAAGGGAATGGTAAGATAAAACATGTTAGCAGAATACAGAAATGGAGGTATTTTGTTAAAAATGAAAAAGCCTAAGTAAATGATGGAGGCCTATGTAGGTTTGTTATGATTTATCAAGCATGAGAAAAAGATCTTAAAATTTCTAAGTTTATAGCTTAGTCAACTAGTTTAAGGATGTCTCATCGAGGTTTATTTTTAAATGTTTGGGTTTTGCCCAAGCTCTATCTACATGGCATATGGTAATTAAAAGTACCAGATTGGTGTAACTAACCTTCTTGGATGTTTAATAGCCAGACTTTGAGGCCTATACTAATCTGGTCAGAGGGACTTAAAGGGACAATTTTTTGTTCCTTGCCCTCCAAGGTCAAACAAGTTCCTGGGGCTATGGAGCATCTCTCAAAAAAATGTCCTATAACTTTGGTGAGTCACCTGTCCTCTTGTTCAGGGATGCCATAGAGACCCCAGAAGATGGACTTGAACCAGTGTCCAGTGTAAAAAGGAGGGTCAACACAGAGGAAACATTTCCTCCATGCTTCCAAGCGAAGCCCAGGTCAAGCAAGACCTTTTGGCCTATCTTCACATAGATGGAACTGGTAAAGAAAAGCCTGAGGAGCCAGGGGCTACCCCAAGCCCATACGACCCCTGAGAAACAGATCCTCAGATGATCTTAAAAGTAAAAATATATTGGTTTATTTGGGCCAACTGTATGGCCTTAAACACCCAAAAATATAACCAAAGATTAAAGTCATCAATATATTTCTTTAAGAACTCAAAGGATTACACATCCCAGACATTAGATTTAAGTTCTTATGTTATTTAGACAATTATTTCTCATTGGTGATTTTGTTACTAATAGGACAGTAGCTGCACAGATGTAAGACTTCAAATCTTGGTCTGCAACATTGTAGGGCCCACCTGTAGCTAGGGGAGACAACTCACTATTGTTCTAAAATGATGGCTAAATTTGTTTTCTCTCCCTATCTAGAGGCCATTTAAGAAGGAGCTGATTCTAGCCACTCCAACAGTTATCAAAATGCCTGACAACAAATCCTGAGTTCATCGATCATTCCAGCCTTGGCAGGCAAAAGAAAAATGAGAAAAAAAAGACTGTTGGATACTTTTGGGAGCCCTTATCAAGAAATTCCAATGGACTTTAATTTGGACATTTTCTGGTTCCCTGACTAGAAATTGTAATACTAACTACTCTTGCCCTTACTCTTACCTTTACTTTTCCTTCACATCTCCCAGGTACCAAACACCTTTCTTTTCTCCCTATAGTTAATAGATATGTAATTTGGGAGTCTTTTGGATAGACCCACTGAAGGGGGTACCCCAATTGCCTCACCTTTCATCCCTGTTCAACATGGAAGAAGCCACAGTGGTCTGTGTCCCAATTCCCTATTGGCAATTTGGGTAAGCCTCTTCAGAGGGTGATATGATAAAAATAGGAGATAAAAATTGGCTAGGCAAGCTAGGGTAAAAAGACCCCAAAGAAAAGTACCCAGTTTCTTTCTTGGCTAAAAGTCAAAATGCCCTTGGAACTTTTAGCAAAGTACTCTGTCCCAAAGGCCAAAAACGTTAAAAGTGTTTGTGAGCTCTTATCCCAAAAAGATTTTGGGGTTACCTCTTCAGAGGGAAAATGTTGCAATATCAATAGCCCCCTGATTATGTTATTTTGATGCTTGCTCTCTGTTTCATACAATTTCTTACAAACTACTACCATTGCTAAAATTACTACCAAGCAGGTCATTGCCAATTATCAGACTTTGGATTCTCCTGAGATAGATGAGTTGGCTCTTAAAGCTTGTGATGACACTTCTTGATTTATAAAACAAAACAGGGGGAGATGTTGGGGAACCCTGCTGTTATGGTTGGCTCCTTTCTCAGCAGGGCCTTCCTGCCTGATTTACCTGGAAAGTGCTGCCAAACATGGATCCTGTTTCACTGAGTCTGGGGCTGTTTCACTGAGTCTGGAGCTGTTTGTATCACTAAACCTGCCTCCCCAGAGGGGTTCCATCAGTGCTCAATGACCATCCCTGACCCTGTTCGTCACTTCTGATCCATTTGTCCTCATGGACCGGTGGCCAATGACCCACGAGGGAAGGGAGAGACCCCACAGTGGAGGCAGTAGCCAAAGCTTCAGCTGATAGGTGCTCATAGTATGCTTTATTTACATGTGGTAGCAGGAGCCTATCATCTGGTTATAGGGAAATGCCTAATTATCATATAGAAAAAAACAGGGGGCAGTTTTTATTGAAGGTAACTATGCCAAAGTTCATGTCCAGAATAAGGTCAGACATCCCTGTTTGGAGGTACTTTCCAGGTAAATCAGGCAGGAAGCCCCTGCTGAGAAAGGAGCTGACCTTAACAGAAGGGTTCCCCAATATACTATCAGCTAAAAATGTGGAAAGGCCTCTCCTACCAGCAGGCCTCTCTCCAGGACCAGCCCAGCTCCTCAGTGCAGTCCCCAGGACTCCTTGGGGCCTCTTCCTGCCCCGTCTGCCTTTGCATCTCTGGATAGCATGGACACCAGCTGCCCTAGACCAGCATCGTTCCTGGGCCAGGCTCCCAGGCCAGTCCAACCCCCAAATTCCTGAGGCCCAAATCATTCTTGGAGGGGTCCAGACCTTAGGAGAAAGCCTGAAAACATCTGACCCACACCTGAAATGGGCCTCTGTGGGAACTCCTGAAGACAAAAGCAATCCTGCCACTCTAATATAAAACCAAAAGAGAGAACCAGAAGCTTAGATGAATCAGCATTTCAATGCAAAAAGTAAACCACAAAGACATATGGAGTTCACAAAAAGAAGCAGAACTAAACTAGAAGGCCTGAATCTCACACAAGAATCAGAAACTACAAAAGAAATTCACCTCTCAAAATCACAGAGAAAAAATAATAACATGAAAAACCAAATTAACATATCCCCACCAAATACCAATAGTCTTCTAGAGGAGTACAATGAGAACCCCAAAGAGATAATGCAGGACATGGAACTCAAAAGAACAATTATATACATGATAAAAGATTTCAGTGAATTTAAAGAACACACAAACAAAGAAATCAAAGAACTGAAGGAAGCTAGGGATAAACTTCTGAATAAATTCAGAAAAGGGTTAGAAATATTGAAGAATACTCGGGCTGAATTGAAGAAGGAAGTGAAGCACTCAGTAAGCCAATTAGAAACGACAGGAGAAAGTCTCACCAATAGGATGAATGAAATGGAAAACAGAGTATCAAGGCTGGAAGATAAAGTGGACAAACTGGACCACTCAAGCAAAGATTATGAAAAATTTAAGAAATCACAAGAATGGAATTTGCAGGAATTGGGTGATACCATAAAAAGACCAAACTTACGAATCAGGCATACCGGAAGGAGAAGAATCCAAAGATAATGGCATGGACCAAATCTTGAACAGAATCGTGGAAGAAAATTTGCCAAAATTAAAGAAAGACAAACCCATATAAATACAAGAAGCATATAGAACACCAAACAGACAGGACCAGAAAAGAAACTCTCCACGACACATCATAGT
>NW_008351640.1:1167060-1170251 GCF_000622305.1 Nannospalax galili | reverse complement strand
ATTGTGGAAAGGAATTCAATGAAGGTATAACTGTGGAAAAGTACAGCTATATCAAGAATGGAAAGTGAAATAGAAATGACAGGATTTAACATTCATCTTTCATTAATAACTTTGAATATTAATGAACTGAACTCCCCAGTCAAAAGACATAGACTAAGTGAATGGATTAAGAAAAAAAACCATCTTTTTGTTGTCTGCGAGAAACTCATCTCACTTTCAAGGACAGAGGATGAAAAAAAATATACCAAGCAAATGGCACTAAGAAAACGGCAGGCATAGCAATTCAAATATCTGAAAAAATAGACTTTAAACTAAAACTAATCAGAAGAGACAAAGGGGGCCACTTCATTTTGATCAAAGGAACAATGAATCAAGAAGATATTACAATCATGAACATATATTCACCAAACTCGGGTACACTCAACTTCATAAAACAATACAACAGGACTTTAAATCCCAGATTAATCCCAACTCATTAATAGTAGGGGACTTCAATACCTGACTGTCTCCATTAGATAGGTCAACAAGGCAGAGAGTTAACAGAAAGACATCTGAATTAAACAATACCATATATCAAATGGACTTAACAGACATCTACCGAGTATTCCACCCAAGCATCAAAGGACATACTTTCTACTGACCCCCCCCCCACCCCCGGTGGAACCTCCAAAATTGACTGAATACTGGGGAACAAAACAAACCTCAAGAAATACAAAAAGATTGATATAATTCCATGTATTCTATCAGACCATGATGCAACAAGGCTTACAAACGACACCTGAAGAAGTCCTAATCACCACATGAACACATGGAGATTAAACAACACACTCCTGAATGATGAATGGGTCAAAAGAGAAATTAAGAAAGAAATACAAGTAATCCTGGAATTAAATGGAAAGGACAATACAACACAAAAGCTTACAATCAATACTCGAAGAAGCCCTAATCACCACATGAACACATGGAGTTTAAACAACACACTCCTGAATGATGGATGGGTCAAAAGAGAAATTAAGAAAGAAATACAAGTATTCCTGGAATTAAATGAAAAGGACAATGCAACATGACAAAACCTCTGGGACATGCTGAAATTGGTACTTAGAGGGAAGTTTATATCTCTAAGTGCCTACATCAAAAAATAGGAAAGAACAGAAATAAATGACTTAATGTTGCAACTTAACACACTTGAAAAGCAACAGCAAATGAAACCAAAACCCAGCAGACAGGAAGAAATAACAAATATCAGGGTAGAAATTTATCAAATTGAAACAAAGAAAACAATACAAAGAATCACCGAATCCAAGAGCTGGTTCTTTGAAAAGATAAAAAAGATTGACAGACCGCTAACCACTAGCCCAATTAACCAAAAGAAAGAAAGAGCACCTCCAAATTAACAAAATCAGAGATGAAAGTGGAAACATCACAACAGACACCAGAAAGATACAGAACATTATAAGGGAATACTTTAAAAACCTATATGCTACTAAATTTGAAAACCTAAAAAATGTTTGGATATCTAAAGGCATGGGGACCACGAAAACTAAACCAAGAAGAGATTAACAGTTTAAATAGACCCATAACTCAAAAAGAAATTGAAACAGTAATACAAAAGCTCCTGACTAAAAAAAGCCCAGGACCAGATGGATTTACAGCAGAATTCTATCAGACATATGAAGATCTGCATCCAATACTACTTAATTTTTTCCAAAAAATAGAAATGGAAGGAGAACTTCCAAATTCCTTCTATGAAGCCATCATCACTCTAGTACCAAATCCAGGTAAAGGTACAACCAAAAAAGAAAATTATAAACCCATATCCTTAATGAATAGAGATGCAAAAATTCTCAACAAGACACTTGTAAACTGCATACAGACACACATAAAAAAAATCATCCACCTTGATCAAGTTGGCTTTATCCCAGAGACGCAGGGATGGTTCAATATACATAAGTCAATAAACGTCATAAATCATATAAATGAAGTCAAAGACAAGAACCACATGGTCATCTCAATAGATGCAGAGAAGGCCTTTGAGAAAATTCAACATGCATTTATGTTTAAAGTACTAGAGTGAATTGGACTGGAGGGAACATACCTCAACATAATTAAAGCCATATATAACAAACCCACAGCCATCATCATTCTAAATGGAGAAGCATTCCCATGGAAATCAGGAACCAGACAAGGCTGTCAACTAGCTTCTCTTCAACATAGTGCTTGAAATTCTTGCAATAAGACAAGAGCAGGAAATTAAAGGAGTAATAACTAGGAAAAAGGAGATCAAATTATCTCTTTTTGCAGATTATATGATATTAAATCTAAGGGATACCTAAAATTCCACTTGAAACCTCCTAGAAATGATTAACACATTCAGTAAAGTGTCAGGTTACAAAATTAACATACGAAAGTCTATAGCCTTTCTATATAACAATAACAAGCAATTGGAGAAAGTGTACACGGAAACACTCCCTTTCACAATAGGTGCAAAGAAAATAAAATGTCTTGGAATAAATCTGACCAAAGACATTAAATATCTCTACAATGAAAATTTTAAATCTTTAAAGAAAGAAATTGAGGAAGACACCAGAAGATGGAAGGTCTCCCCATGCTCATGGATTAGAAGAATTAGTATTGTGAAAATGACCATCCTACCAAAAGTCATATGTAGATTCAACACAATGCCAATCAAAATCCCCAAGACATTTTTCACAGAATTTGAAAAAAGTCTACCCAAAGATTCATATGGAATTACAAAAGACCTCAGATAGCCAAAACAACCCTGAGCACTAAGAGCAATGCCAGGGGGATTACTATACCAGATTTCAAGCTGTATTACAGAACTATAGTCATAAAAACAACATGGTACTGGCATAAAAATAGACCCATAGACCAATGGAAGAAAAGTGAAGAACCAAATCAGAGTAAATGCAATTTCAGCCACCTGATATTTGACAAAGGGACCATGAACATTAACTGCAGGAAGACAGCATGTTCAGCAAATGGTGGTGGCAAAACTGGATCTCCAGTTGTAGAAGAATGAATCTAAACCCCTTTCACCCTGCACAAAAGTCAGTTTCAAATGGCTCAAAGATCTCAATGTAAAGCCTTAAACTCTGAAACTATTAAAAGAAAACGTTGGGAAAAACCTACAAGATATAGGAGTAGGAAAGTTTTTTCTAAACCCAACATCG
>NW_008351640.1:1165548-1166755 GCF_000622305.1 Nannospalax galili | reverse complement strand
AGATTACTCAAAAGAAGAAATAAGGATGGCTAAGAGGCATCTTAGAAGGTGTTCAGCATCACTATTAATTATGAAATGTAAATTAAAACCACTTTAAGATTTTTATCTTACCCCAGTCAGACTGGTTAGGATCAAGAGAACAAGTGATACCAAATTTTGGAGAGGATGTGGGGAAAGGGGAACACTCCTCTACCCCTGGTGGGGCTGCAAACTTGTTCAACGCCTATGGAAAGCAGTGTGGAGAACTCTTAAAAAACTACAAATGAACCTACCATTTGACACAGTTATATCACTCCTTGGCATATAACCAAAGAACTCATCCTATTACAGAGACACTTGTACATCCAGGTTTGTTGCTGCTTTTTTCACAAGAGGTAAGCGATGTAAGCAACCTGAGTGTCCCTCAATTGATGAGTATATAATGAAAATGTGGTTCATTTATATGATGGAGTTTTATTCATCAGTAAAGAAAGATGATATCACGAAATTTGCAGGTGAATGGGTGGAACTAGAAACCGTTATACTAAGTGAAGTAACACAGACTCAGAATAAAAATTGACTTATGCTCTCCCTCATATGTGGATCTGAGAACCAGACTCTGATAGATAAGTATGCAACCCAACATAACTACAGGAACAAGGATAATTGAAAGGAAACAGGGAGGTAAAGGAAAAGAAATAACCTGAAAGAGGATAACAGTAGGAAACAGGCCTTAATAAGGAAGATATGTATAAAAATTGGGTTAGTTTAAGGGAGCAGGGAGGGAAGGATATAAAAGGAACCTAGGGGATAAAAGGAAAGGAGTTCAAGAGAGGTAGAACCAAAGGAGAAGGGTATTAGTAGTGTTGAAAGGAAACAGGGAGGTAAAGGAAAAGAAATAACCTGAAAGAGGATAACAGTAGGAAACAGGCCTTAATAAGGAAGATATGTATAAAAATTGGGTTAGTTTAAGGGAGCAGGGAGGGAAGGATATAAAAGGAACCTAGGGGATAAAAGGAAAGGAGTTCAAGAGAGGTAGAACCAAAGGAGAAGGGTATTAGTAGTGGAGAAAGGGGGGAAATGGAGGCCCATTAAGTGGGAAAACTATGATGGAGGGGTGAGACAATGTGAGAGATAAACAATGCCAGCTAGCTTTAAAAACCAGAGGGAACCATATTACTCCTACAACCTACTGACAAATTATACATAGCAGATCAAGAAATATATG
>NW_008351640.1:1162264-1165256 GCF_000622305.1 Nannospalax galili | reverse complement strand
ACTTGAACAAGTGTCCAGTCTACAAAGAGGAGGGTCAACACAGAGGAATCATTTCCTCCATGCTTCCAAGCGAAGCCAACCATGGTCGAGTAGGACCTTTGTCTTATCTTCACATAGGCGGAACTGGTAAAAGAAAGGAACCAGGGGCTCCTCACAAGCCCATGTGACTCCTGAGGGACAGATTCTCAAATGACCTTAAGAGTAAAAATAAGTTGGTTTATCTGGAACAACTGTGTGGCCTTAAACACCCAAAAGGAAAGTATAACCAAAGATTAAATGGGCCAATATAATTTCATAAGAATCATGTGTATAGCTAAAGGCTACATAACAAGCAACAATGCCAGACAGTCAATACCTTCTTTTGACTTGTTGGCCAGGGTTGCCAAAGGGACTCCCAGATAGTAACCCAGCACAGAACTGGGAAAATGAACAGCAGACCCCAATCTTATCCAAAGGAATATTGACAACTGATTACCACTAGATGAAGAACAGCTGACTCTCCTAAAACAAAGACTTGTAACTGTATTAACTAAAATATGAACCTAGAAACTTGCACCCACCTTCGAAAGAGATGTACTCTTGCTCTGGAGTGTGTTACTGAATATTGTAAATCTGTAGTGAAATGCTTCTTCTAATCATGTAGTTATTAAAAGTTTAAAAATAATGATTAAAGTAATAATAATAATTGGTAGATGTGAAAAACATTACCATTGAAATCTACCTGATGACTTTATAGTCATGCTCAGATACCAAGGAGCTCAGAAAGTAACCAATTGTCACTATTAATAACCAGATATATAGAGATTATAAATGCATATGCAAACACCTTAATTGGCTGACTAGATTCACCAGAAGGGCAAGTAGTGGGGAATGGTCGGGGGTGCCCAAAACACAGCAGACAGTAGCAGGGATATCAGAGTATAAGGGCTCTAGTCAGGGAAGGGGGGCTATGGGAGTGTGCTATCTGGGAAGTGGGTGTAAAAAAATAATGATTAAAAAATAATAATAATAATTAGTAGATGTGAAAAGAATTGCCATTGAAATCTACCTGATGACTTTATAGTCATGCTCAGATACCAAGGAGCTCAGAAAGTAACCAATTGTCACTATTAATAACCAGATATATAGAGATTATATTAACCAGATATATAGAGATTATAAATGCATATGCAAACACCTTAATTTCAACTGCATTGAAAATGAATTTTTCTGTATGAAACTGTGTATTTTAATAATAAAATAGAGATCTTTTATAAAAGTTTGAAAAAATGTGGAAAGAAAGCTTCCAAACTTTTATTAAATTACCTAATATTATCAAATAAGTATTTGAAATAGGTATAATTTATCTTCAAATTGCTTATACGTTGGGTCATAATATTTTCTTTTTTTGAGTGAGGGGAGCAATTTATCAAATAAGTTAGGTCAGTGCTAGAGAGATGGCTCAGCAATCAAGAGTACTTGTGTGCAGTTCCTGTACCCACATGGCAGCTCACAACTATCTGTAATTCTATTTCCAAAGATCCTGTGCCTTTTTCTGGTCCCTATGGGCAATTGTACACATGTGGTGTGCACATAGAACTGCAGAAATATGTAAATATGCATAAATAAAAATAATTTTGAAATTTTTAATTAACTCCATTAATTTCCAGGTGGGGAGTAAGTACTCTCCTTCACTGTGTTTCCTTTGTGTGCCTGTGGTGCTAGCAAAATCATGAAGAACTACCTTCATTGGGCTCCTAGGTATAATAGCAACTTTCTCAGATACAGAGCCATTGAGCAGAACATCACAGAGAATAGAAAGAATAAAAAATAAGCTTGACTTTTCATGTGATAACAATAGACTTATCTCATGAAGACGAGAGACTAAACAAGGATAATTAAGGTAATGTCACTGCAACCTGGCTGTAAAACTTTCATTTGTACTTAAAAGAAATTTGAATTCTTGTTCCGCTAGGATATAAGGGGTCAAAATATCTTTATATCAGGGGAGTAAAAGATATCTCACATGTTTAAATTTTTTATAATTTTTATTTTTATTTTATGTGTATGAGAGTTATGCCTGTAGGTACATAAATATACCCAAGTTGTGCAATGCCCGTGGAAGACAGAAGAGGGTACTGATTCCCTGTAACTGGAGTTACAGATGGTTACCACCATGTGAATGCTGGGATTTGAACATGTGTCTTCTACAAGAGCAATCAGTGCTCTTAACCACTGAACCATCTCTCCAGCCCCATATTAACAATCTTAAAAAATTTAACTACAGTAAATTTTTTGATTATACTACTTTACACTTATGTGTACAAATCAAAACATCACCAATTTTAGCAAAGATAACAGAGATTCGAAGTGTATAATTTGGGATCAAAACCTCTTGGAAGAAAAAATATGAAATAGAGTGAGGAAATGAGGAAGTGATGTCCAAAAGAAAGAAATTCACTAGTTAAACTACATTACAGTTTCTACAATAAAAGACTTGCTCATTTGTTTTACACAAATTCCATGCTGTTTACATGCTCCGCACATCTTCAAAGCCTTTCCTCTAACACCAGTCTCACCATTAGTTCACATAAGCAGGCGCTGCTCAAAGAAAACATTCTTCTCCCTATGCTGTAAAGTATTAAAAATGTGAGGCCCTCACAAGCTGCCCAGGAAAACTAGTCATACACATTGACACACACTCCAAAAATATAGCACCTGAAGTTTAATTTGTACAAAGGAGGTAATATTTTTGTAGCCTTTCAGTTTTATGCAAGTGATTATAAATAAGGAATCATCATTATTAGGGCAAGTCTTATATCAACAGATACAGGTGATTGGGGCACTCTTGATCTCTGTTGTTTTTGACTGATTGCAAATCGAAGTGCTATTTCTTTTCTCTGCTAGTCTCCCCTTTAATGAAACAAACTCATATAAACTAATGAGCAAAGATTCTGCAAAATACTTTGCTCAGTGTTTCAACCAAATTTCCTCCCTCCCTCCCTCCCTCCCT
>NW_008351640.1:1151744-1162080 GCF_000622305.1 Nannospalax galili | reverse complement strand
TCCCTTCCTTCCTTCCTTCCTTCCTTCCTTCCTTCCTTCCTTCCTTCCTTCCTTCCTTCCTTCCTTTTCTTTCTTTGTATATTCAGAAATGTGAAGGCCAGAAGTCAAAATTAGGTGTCCTCTTCTGCCTTTCACCTTATTTTTTGACACAGGATCTCTCACTGAACATGGAGCTCACAGATTTGGCTAGAGTGGCTGGCCAGTGAGCCCCAAAAGAACTTCCCAGGTCTCCAGCTCCCCAACATGATGCCATACTTAGCATATGGATGTGGGTTTTAGGTATTGAACACAGATCTTCATCTTTACTCTGCAACAATCACTGTTGATTAAGCCATTTCCCCAGCCCTGCATTTTAGTGTATTTAAGTGTCCCTTAAGGTGATTTTTTTTTTGTTCTTACTAAAACATTTTAATAGTCATCTCACACTAGCTTCCAATTTCCTTCATTACCATGACTTTATAACTGATATTGCTTAAAATCAGTTTTTTTACATCTGTGCTTTCTAGGTAATATCTTCACTCATTTACTTTAAAAACATCACTTTAAGCATTTTTGATCTATTTAATGTTTTCTCATTTATATATTTGGATATTAAATCATTTCCATCTCAAATGACATTGCAAAGTAATTTTGTAGATATGTAAATTAGAATTTCAAAATATGAATTGTAGGAGAATACATACTGGTCAATGGTGACAAGAGGGAAGATGAAGCTCATTTGTATCTGCAACTGTTCTTTGTAACCCTTCACTTGTTTTTACTTTTACTTCTGAAAGCAGTCAGTTGACATGCAATATTTCTTTTCCCTTTCCCTCCACTTTGCACTCTCCCTCCTCCTTCTTTTTCGTAGTGGCTTTGTGAATGATCCCAAGGGCTTGTATGCTAGGCACAAACTACCACTGAGATCCACCCTTTGCAGCCCACATGTGAAGCATATTAGAAGATGAAAATGTGGATTCTTGAGGGAAAAAATCAAGTGAGATTCATTGTCACTTTATATTTCCATGATTTAATGCCATTGCTTTTATGTATACTGTATATAAAAAAAATACATAAGGCAAGAGGAATATTGTATCAGGAAGCAATACATTCATACAGTAAACTTTCACGAATGAGAAAAAGCATATTATGCAGAATTTCTTTCACATTTTCTATACTTGTTCCTTAGCAACTGCCCACACAGACATATTTTAAACATGCCCATAAATAGGTGATGTGTCTAAATATGAGCATCATTTTTGAGCATATTTAGTTAGTGCTTTTTCCAAACTTATGAATGGATCATAATGTATATCTGGTCTGCAGCTGACTATATTCCCATCTGATCCATCTTAGCAATTGTCTATACAAAATTGACTCATTTTTGGTGACTTTCAAAAATTTTAAAACACTTTGATTTCAAAACTATTTTAGAGTTGAATAAAATAAATATAAAATTGTGTCATTTCTCTAGAAAGAATTCACAGTCTGGCAGAGTCTTTGTAAATTGTTAAAAACATAATCTTTTATTTCTAACTTACTAAGCTAATAACTGTATATCCTAACATAATATCTTTCAATAGCATATCATTTACCATTGGCTAATTTTAATCTAATAGCAAATACTTATTACTGAAAATGTACCTAGTTTTCTCCTCTAGGATGAATTTTTGTTTTTGCTGCATGAAAATGACACTAAAATTCCATTTTCATTGAACCAACCTTGCATTTCTGTAACTATTTTCAAAGATATGGTTTTATTCATTACAGTATTAGATTATGTTTATAAAATTTTGTTTTAGAATACTGTTCTTATTGAGTCTCCTTAGGTTTTGGTTCCATCCCACTGAGTTTGCCAAATAACATCAAACTAGCTTGATGAGTTATCCAAATCTCATCAGGCTGGTCTCCTTGCTATGAGACCATCAACATCGCCCTACTCCAGAGATCAGGCCTTCTGCACAACTAGTAGAAACAAACCTATTCTCTTCCCATTGTATCTTCTTAGGTCTTGGCCCTTTCCTACTGAAGACTGCCTAAGAGTACCTGACTGGCCTGGGTGAATTACTCAAATACCACAGTGCCTATCACACCACACACACTTTGGGACAATCTTCAGTCCCTTCCACTGCTCCAAAGCTCAGGCCTTCTTTACTAAGGTGTCCTGAACAACCTGTTTCCTCTGAGGGGCAGGGTCTGCTGAGGAGAATGGACCATGTAGAGTCAGACACTGAGGGAGGGGCTTTCTGCACCATATTGGACAGGAGCCAGGGCTGTGTGAGGTGGCCAGCTGGGCCAGAATGGAATGGCCTGGCATTTACTGACCTGGTGTGATACTGCAGGCCCTTGAGGCGTGGGCAAAAACTACTGGAGACTATGGGTGGGCCACCGGAGCCATCTGGAGTGGCCGTCTCTGAGCTGGAGTGAAGCTGGGCACCAGGTCTTTGTTTCTTTGTGAGTGACTCCCCCCCCAACCGTATAAACTATAATAAATTCACATAAAAGTATGGTATATGGTTTGTCTGATAGTGCAAGAGACCCCAAGAGAATTCAGGCAACAACTAGCTAGTAATAACCTTCCCATTCTATTGTTTGTTGTCCTTTGGCCTTGGCTCAGTCCTGCTGAGGCTGCTGGAGAGCACCTAATTATCTGGGAGAGATAACTAGATTCCATCCCATCAGATCACCATTTCTCTTGGTACTAGTCCCAGTCCCTTTGCTCCAGGACTCACATCTGTTTTTCTTAGCAGTTAAAAACCAGTTAGCTGATATCTATCACCTTAACTTTTTCCTAGGCTTCTCTGCCCTTCTGGAGAACTCCTGACTAATCTATCTAATACATCCAGTACCTCCATCATTAAAAAAACAAACAGAATTCAAAAGAGAGAGCTTGAAGCCCAGACCAATGAACCATGAATACCAGAATTTGCAAACAACCAAGTTGCATCAACAATATAAACAATTTCTACTCAACAAAGTTAGGTTTAAGTTTCATATCAGACAAACAAGCAAAAAAAGAAATCTACATGCCCAAACCACAATGAAAAAAATATAAATATACAAAAATGTGAAAAACAAACATTATGTGTCCCTATCAAACCTTAGAGACAGAGGGAGCATATGACCACAGGAACCAATATATTTCAGACAGTTGTTCAGATATATGAACTCACAGCAAATGGTGACAGAATATACAACTCTTTTTCAAGCACAAACCAGACAAAACCCCAGCATATTCATTGGAAGTGGTTAAGAAATCCCAATTCCAACTAAGGAACTTTTGGCAACTGATGGCTTCTAGTAGAAAGATAGTGTCCTCCAGTGATGAGACTCTTAGTGGGCCCAGTAAATGGAAACACACTGAAGGCCAGTTGAGGATACAAATGAGAATCTATAGGACATATTAGATAAATGCTAGATAGAGAGATTGATAGACAGATAGATAGATGATAGATAGATAGATAGATAGATAGATAGATAGATAGATGATAGAGGATAGATAAATAGATAGATGATAGATAATGGATAGATGATAGATAGATAGATAGATAGATAGATAGATAGATAGATGGTGGATAGATGAGTGATAGATGATAGAGAAATGATAGATAATAGATGATAGATAATAGATGACAGCACATTAAATTGGGTAGGGGACAGTGAGGGGAGGTGTGGATAAGAGAGGATATCTAAATTCCATCAAATTATATTACACAAAAATTGCTAAAATTCAATAAAAATAAAATTTAAAAAATTTAAGAAAACTCTAACATTCCAGAGAAATCAGATCATGGCCATTGCATCTGGATCCCCCTGTAAAAGGATCAGCTATACTATAGCTACACCCAGGCTCACATTAACTCAGCATAGTAATTTGCACCTTCCCATACAATCCCCACCATTGCCTTAGGCCTAGTACCCTTGCTCATCATGCCTAACACCCCAGACTAGTCTCATAGGCCAGATCTCCCCACCCCACTGTGTCTTGTTACCTTTGTGCTCTGGTTCCATTTCTATTGTCCCTACTCCAGTGCACACATTCATGCTGTCCCCATCCAGGCCTTGGACCTAGGCCACCTCCTGCTTCCCCATCTTGGACTAACTAGCCTTCCAGGATTCCTAGACTGGACCCCAAAGTATGGAATTGGGTCTAGGCCAGTTTTCCTTAACTACCCAGATTGGAGCTCTTAACTACCCAGATTGGAGCTCTTAACTACCCATATTGGAACCAACCTGTTATACCAATAAAAAATAAAAAGTGAGGATCAGAAACACAGACCAACTAAGTATTCATACTTGATCAGAAAACAACCAAGTTACACCAACTATATAAACAGAACCAAACTTCAAATAAACAAAGGCAGACTAGAATTTCACATTACGCACACAACCAGCAAAAGAAATCCATATGCCCAAACCAAAATGCAAAATCACAAATGACATGGTAAACCAAGATAATATGTCTGGACCAGGACCCATCAGTTCTACAGAAGTATGTTACAATGAGAACTACTCACAGGAACCCCAGGATGCAGAATTTAAAAGAATACTCATAAACATGATTAAAGAATTCAGTTACTTTAAAGAACACAAACCTAAACAATTCAAAGAACTCAAAGAAGATAGGAATAAACTTCTGACTGAAGCTCAAGAATGTATGAATATGTGGTGAAAGACACTGGCTGTTTGTGCAGAAGACTGGGGTTTGAATCCTAGCAAACACATGGCAGCAAACAACTGTCTGTAACTCCAGTTCCAGGAGATTTGACAGCCTCTTCTGTTCTATGCAGGCAATGCATGACACGGGTGCACTTACCTACATGCAGGCAATACACTCATATACATAAAATAAAAATAATAAAAAACAGAATATGTGAATATACAGCTGAATGAAATGACAAAGAGAATTCAGGACTTGAAAATAAATTCAAAAAAGAGATAGAAATATTCAATGAAACTTGAGCTGAAATGAAGATAGAGCTGTGAAACCCAATAAGCAATTTAAAATGACAGAAGACATGGAATTGACCAGATCATCAGCAGGATTATAGATGAAAACTTACATAAATTAACGGAAGACATGCCTATATAGATCCAAAAAGCACACAGAACACCAATTACACAGAATCACAACACAAACTCCCCACAGCATATGATAGTAAAACCATTAAATACACAGAGTGAATGGAGGGTGTGCTGAAAGCTGCAAGAGGAAAAAAGTACTTGTAAAGAAAAACCAAACAGAATTACAGCTGATTTTTCAATGCAAGCTCTAAAAGCCAAAAGAGTCATTAGCAAAATATTCCAACTTGTAAATGAGCATAGAAGCCATTCCAGAATACTTTACCCAGAGAAACTGTTTATCATAGTTGAAGGGGAAAGAGAAATCTTCCATGATACAAATAGCCTGAAAGATTCATGTCTATGCAACCAGTCCTACAGAAAATACTTGAAGAAATATGAAGTACTAAAGAAAGTAATGACCATACTCAAGGGGTGACAGGAAGCAAACAAATGATAGTATAAATTACAAAATCACAAAAGAAGACAAAGAAGACAAATAGAAAATAAAATGACAGTGACCATGTAACAACCTTCGGTAATAACTCTAAATAGCAATTGCCTCAAATTCCCAGTCAAAAGAGACAAGCTAGTTGAATGAATTAAAAAACAAAATTGATCTCTTTCTTGTCTCCAAGAAACTCACTTTACCTCAAAAAATAGGCACCACTTTAAGAAGGATGGAAAAGTATTTCAAGTAAATATCACTAAGAAATAAGCAGGAGTCACTATTGTAATATCTGAAAAAATAGATATCAAGCTTAAATTAGTCAGAATAGATAAAGGTTACTACATTCTGATCAAGGGAATAATCTTCCAAGAAGACATAGCATCTATGCACCAAACGGGTGTAATCAGTTTCATAAAAAATCAATTCTGCTAGATTTCAAAACACAGACTAATCAAAAACAATAAGTGAAGGATACTAAAATATCACACTTTCTACAATAGATGGGTCATCTTGACAAAGAATAAACAGAGAAACATCTGAATTAAATGGCATCATACATCAAGTGGACCAAAAAGCCATCTACAGAACATACCTGGTCTCACAGGCCCAGGCTGGCTCCATTTTACACCTGCTGCTCCTTTTGATAGTCATCCCACTGGCCTAGCATCTCCAAGAAGCTGGGATCTCCACTGAAGCTGAAGCTGCACCTTCACCAACATCCTGTTCTGGCCTGGCCTCTCAGGATGCCAAGTCTCGGATGCTCTCTGTGACCCCTTAATGCGTTCAACACCAGAACCATACGGGAAACTCTTACACATTACCAAGTTCTGCTTCCAGCTCGAGATAAAGCTCAATACCCTTTCTGGACCATAGCCTCTGTGTGATGACCCTGAGTCATGATCCCAGAATATTTTGCAACAGTGATGCTGGTCTCTTATTAATTACAGATGATTTTTCAGCCCCAGATGACTAGAATCCACAGATTCTCAATTAAGATATCATAAAAACAGCCCTCATAGTATTTGATTCCCTTTGAAGCTTTGCAATCCAGGCTTCTATAGTCCACAACTCTTTCAGCACAACTGTTCCAAGCTCTACAGCAACAAATTCTAAGCTCTCAGTAACATTTCCAGCCCAAAGTTCCAAAATTTTCCACAATCCTTCTAAAAAACTGAAAGTCAGGTCTATCACAGCAATATCCCACAATTCTAGTACCAATTTCTGTTCTAATTTGTTTTCTCATTGCTGTGACAGAACACTCTGACCAATACCATCTTGGAGAGGAGAGGGTTTATTTGGCTTACATCTCCTGGTCACACTTTATAACTCTAGGAATCCAAGGTAGGAACTCCGAGCAGGAATGTAGAGGCAGGAGCTGAAGCATAGGACATGAAGGAACGCAGCTTACTGGCTTGCTCCTAGTCCGTGCTCAACCTCCTTTCTTATATAATACAAAACAATTTGCCCAGGGGTGGCACCTCCTGCAGTGGGCTAGGACCTCTCACATCACTAGATAATCAAGATGATTCACCAAAGACATGGCCACGGGCAAGTCCAATAGAAACAATTCCCCAATTGAGGCTTCAATAGGGGAATTTAGTTGACAACTAAAGCTATGCAGTATATCCCCTGTAAAGAAAAGGAGACAATAGTATGAAGAAGAAGCCCTCAGAGTGAGATAAAATTTTCACTAGCTACACATCTGAGAGAGCATTATCTACAGAGTATACAGAGAACTCAAAAGACAAATAATTAAGAAAACAAATGACCCAAATAAAAGATGGTCTATGAATCTGAGCAGAGAACTCTCAAAAGAAGAAATAGAAATGGATAAGAAACACCTTAAAAGATGTTTAACATCCTTAGCAATTTGGAAAATGCAAATAAAAACCAATTTAATATTTAATCTTATGCAAGTCAAAATGGCTAAGATCAAGAGAACAAATGACACCAAATGCTAGTGAGGATGTAGGGAAATGGGAAACCATACACTGCTGGCAGGATGGCAAACTGGTGCAACCACTGTGGAAATTAGTGTGGAGGACTCTTGAAAAAACAAGCCCGCTCTTGTTCTAACCTAAAAATTAAATGATGGTTAAATGTCTTATCTCTTCCTGTCTGGAGACCATGGGAGGGAACTCACACTGTGATTCTAGTCACTCAAACAACTACCAAGGTGCCTGAAAGGCAAATCCTGCATCCAGCCATGGCAGCCAAAAGAAAAATGATTTGAAAATTCACCCTGTTCTGACTCCTTCTGCTTCTCTGACTAGAATTTGTGCCTAACTACTCCTGCTTTTACTTCTCTTTCCCCTCTTTGAGCCACTGATATCCATCCTCCTCATAATGATGATTATTCCATGCCTTTTAATTTTTTTTCGGGACAGAATTAATGAGATGACCCAATGGTCGGAGAACTAGATGCTCTTAACCAAATTTTCTCAGGTCTCCTAACACTGCCTGCCCACCTGACCCCACAGTTTAGATGGATATTCCAGCCTTTTGAGATCATCCCTCTTTGCCGATGTCCCTGTTCAGTAGGAAGTAGATAAAGAAAGGCAGAGGTCGCCCTTTATCATCAACCAAAGACTGGAATTCTAGTTCCTGGGGGTTCCTAAAGTGGTGGCAAAGTTCCCAACATTGTAAAATGTTCAGTTTGAACTTAGCCCAAGAAATTTCCTCTGTTTATTAGGAGACCAATCATTCCTGAGCTAAACTACCAGCCTACATCATGGAAAGTTACCCAACCACCTAACTACCTATAAAAGATGCCTGACTTCTCCTGCTTGCTGCTGTTTCTCTGCTCCCTGAGAGTCAGCCCAGTGGTCTGTTTTTTCTGTCCCCCATGGAAAAAATAGAATAAATTAAAGAAATAAAAATGAATCTACCATGTGATATGCTTATTCCACTCCTAGGCATATACACAAAGACTAATCATACTTCAAAGATATGTGTACAGCCATTTTTTGCTGCTCCTTTAACAATAGTTAAGAAAAGGAAAGAAGTTAAATGAAAATCAACTGATGAATGGATAGTTAAAATATAGATCATTTTTACAGTTGAGTTCTATTCAGCAGAAAAGAAAGAGAGAATCTTGAAATTTTCAGACAGATGGATGGAACAAGAAACTGCTGTACTAAGTGTAATAACACATAATAAGAAAACCAAGTTATATGTGTTCTCTCTTATTTTTGGATGTTAGCTCCAAGTTCTTAGATATTAGTATATATCTTGATATAACCACAAGAGTCAGGAAAATGGAAGTAAGTTTATCAAGGGTGGTTGGGAATAACAGGGGTAGTTTATTTGGGAGGGATAAAGAAGGTCTGTACAGGGGGAGGGAGAGGAGACATAAATAATTTTAGGTGGTTTGAAAAAAAACAGAGATAAATGTATTAGATCAAAAGCCTACCGAAAATGCACCTAATATGCATATATTTATACAATGAAACGCATAATATGAATATATTTATATATTGAAGCAAGTGCCAGCCAGAAGAAACCACCCTTCAAATTATTGGACAAGGTTGTCCATGTGACTCCCAAATATCACAGTCTATTGCCATAGGTCTTGATTTCCTCCCAGAACTTGACAATAAATATTATTGCTGAAGACAGGAGGTACTTCTGACATAGGACTTGGAACTATGGAGTTGGAACTGAGCTGGAAGCCTCTCCCTTGAAGTTTAGTTCTCATAGCTCTGGAGGAAACTATGAAAGTTGCTAAGGAAGAAAATCAATTAATGGTCCAACCTAGCTGTAAAGTCTAATTTAACAACTATGATCTGCACAGCAAATAATCTCTATTGGTGCAGTATTGACACTTTTATCTTGGGGCCATGACAAGGCATTTAATTGGTCTTAAAGCTCACTAAACTAGTGGTACTATAAACATATCCAAATACACATGGCTATAGAGGTCATAGATCCTAGAGAAAAACCTACATTTGTCACATACTTGGACAAATGTCATTTCATGCTGTATGCTAAATATGTATCATAATTACACACAAATAAACCAATTACAATCACTACTCTTCAAAGAATCTTCATTTTGAGACATATAAAAAATGTTACTCCCCCAACTGGTCAAATGCAGAGAATACACAGCTGTGTGATGCCCAGTGCTAAGTAACATATCTATGATGAAACCATAACACCTAAGGCTTAGGAAACAGTGAAATAAGAGGCAGAGAGATTTTTAATGCATCTCTCAGCTTTTACCAGCAAAATTTCATCATGCAACAGATATTGATTAACACAAAAGCCACAAATAACCAAAAGGTTGAGAAAAAGAGTTGCAGAGTGTGTGTCCCTGGATAGCACTCCTACACTAGACCTTGTCCACGCAGGACTCAGAGATCATTTCAAAATGGTGGAAAGAATGTAACAGCTAGAGGTGGTAGATAATCACAAGGAAAGGACAAAACCCCAGCATAGAACTGGAGAAATGGGTAAGATGTTTAAATATTAGCTAAGAAACTATTGGAAACTTATCACTGTTGGGTGAGGGAGAGTAGGTCTTCTTTTAGGGAGTGATGCTGCATAGGTTGACCAGGGTCCAGAGGATGAACTCACTTTAAGGCACTTCTGAGGATACAAAATTGAATCAGTATACCTTAATATATATGTCAGAATTCATGAAATTATGTTGTGAGGACCTTATCGAAATATACAGAATAAGGGAGAGAATATAAATATTATTAAGATATATTGTATAAGATGCAGAAAAATTCAATGAAAAAGTAAAAAACTCTTTACTTTTAACTTTTATATTATTTCCACAAATGAAATGTTACATTCTGTTTATTTGCACTGTATATGTGGTCTCTGTATTGTTTAGGT
>NW_008351640.1:1135988-1151727 GCF_000622305.1 Nannospalax galili | reverse complement strand
TACATCCTAGAATTGAAGTATTTAGGGAAATCCATTTTATACTTGTTATTATATTTTATATGTCAATGAAAATATTGTTTTTTATGATTCGGTAATGATAGGCCTGGTGATAGAGCTTTATTCCTAGTACTTCTGGGAAGAGGAAGTGGATCTCTCTGAGATCTATTTTTCAGCCTGGTCTAAATATTGAATCTTAGCTCAGCTGGGGCTACAGGGAGAACCTGTGTCAAAACAATAAATCCTTAAAACAAACAAAAAGACTTATTAGAATATTTAGGCAATATAATTTGCATCTACATTTTGGGCAATATTCATCATTAATAATAGCTATACTGTGTGCTAGTTATGAATTATTTCTAGATATTCATTTTTTGTGTATTTAATAAGTTTTAATTGATGTCTAATTCATGGAAGAGTTTTAATGACATTAAGAAAAATTTATGTACACTATATAAAATGAGCTATGAAAATTCATTAACTCAATCTAAAAATTATATTCCTAAGTTTTGAATATCTCTATGAGTTCTGACTCATTTAATAAATTATGAGTAGAGGCATAAAATAAACAGTACAGTATCTATTACATATGCATTTAGTATATACTCTGTTATCTCATATTGTTATTATTTATTTTTACTAGTAAATATTCCTGTATTAAATTTGGTATACACATATATTGGGAAATTCCACTACTGTATTATGATGATAAAATATATGATGATGCTATTCAACACACAAAAGATTTTATATATCTTAGACATGTAATAACTTATGATTAATGTTAGTGATTCTCCCTTGGTTTTGTTTCCTGTGTTTCTATGTACACTTTCCAATGTTTGATTATTTTACTTTTTGTCATCAGAGTTGTATTTAAACAGATAATGTACTGAAATGGCACCACTGCTCTGGGAAAGCTAACAAATTAAATGTAAGCATTTGGAGGACAAATATCAAATATTACATTTTTCAAAATAATACCACATCAGATTTCCCCAATAGATGAATATCAAACCTTTCTCATTTCTATACATGTCGCCTGTTGCTCAGGACTTGTTCTTGGGGAATTTAGATTTTTCAAATGAAAGAGTTCACTCTGATTCTTTCTAGCCACTGGAAGAGAAATGAAGAATTTCCAGAGCTCAGTGGAGGCAACTGTTTAGCTTTCATTATAGTATTGCTGCAAAAGTTGACCAGATGGCTGAGGAGACACCCCCCCCACACACACACACACAAAAGAAAAAAAAACCATGATTTATAAATAAAATGCTACAAATGCCTTCTAAATATACCAAAATATATGCTAAAACCATTGTTCTAGAATCAACCAAAGAATTAACTATTAAATAGGTAATAAATGGCCAGATTATCCACCCCATGTGCTCCAGCTCATGATCAAATTTTAATATATATAAGTTGGCATTTTTGAGCATTAATCAGGAATTCTAACATGCCTCTCTAGTGTTAACAGTATTCCCGTTATAAGAATAAATGTCAAGGACTTGTTATTCTCTGACTAGTGTTTCACAAAATCATCTTTTTTAAAGGGTTTAATATAAATTTACGATGAGTTCTTTGGGTATATACCAAGGAGTAGTATAACCAGGTAATATGTTAGGTTGATTTTTAGTTTTCTAAGAGTTCTCCACACTGATTTCCTTAGGGGTTGCATGAGTTCACAATCCCACCAGCACTGAATGTGTGTTTCCTTTTCCTCACATAATCTCCAACATTTAGTGTATTTGTTCTCTTGATGTTAGCCAGTCTGACTGGAGTAAGATGAAATCTTAAAGTTGTTTTAATTTGCATTTCCCTAATTACCAATAATATTGAAAACTTTAAAAAATATTTCTTAGCCATCTTTGTTTCTCCTTTTGAGAATTTGAGAATTCTCTCCTCAGATTCTGAGCATTTTTTTTTTTTTTTTTTTTTTTGGTCTTTTTGAGATAGGGTCTCCCTGTAGCCCCAGCTGTCCTGGAACTCACTATGTAGACCAGGCTGGCCTTGAACTCAGAGATCTGCCTGTCTCTGCCTTCAGAGTTCTGGGATTAAAAGCCACGCCCGTAGCCCATCTTTTAACAGGGTCATTTGCTTCCTTGAGTCTTTGCTTTTTGAGTTGTTTATATATCATGGGTATTAAACCTCTGTCAGATGTGTCACTGGTGAAGATTTTCTCCCACTCTGTGGGTTTTCTCCTCATTTCTTTGTTTCTTTTGCTGTACAGAATGTTTTTTGTTTGTTTAAAGAGGTTCCACTTGTTGATTCTTTACCTTAATTCCTGAGAATCTGATGTCTGGTTTATAAAGTCCTTTCCTACACCTATATCTTGTCGGTTGCTGCCAATATTTTCTTCTAAGTTTCAAGGTTTCCAGTTTCACACTGAAGTCTTTGATCCACTTGGAGTTGACTTTTGTGCAGGGTGAAAGATAAGAATCTAGTTTCATTCTTCTACAGGTGGAGATCCAGTTTTGTCAGCACCATTTGTTGAAGATGCTGTCTTTCCTTCATTGTGTGTTCTTGGGACCTTTGTCAAATATCAGGCAGCTGAAATTGCATGTGCTCGTGTTCGGGTTTTCAATTATTTTCCATTGATCTATGTGTATATTTTTGTGCCAGGACAATGCTGTTTTTATGACTATAGCTGTGTAATATAATTTGATATCTAGTATAGAAATCCCCCAGCATTGTTATTTGGGCTCAGGGTTGTTTGGTCTATCACGGGTCTTTTGTGCTTCCATATGAATTTTAGAATTTGTTTCTAATTCTGTGAAGAATGTAATAAGGAAATTTATTGGGATTGCATTGAATGTATATATTGCTTTTGGTAGGATGTCCAATATTAACTTAGAAGCAAACTGAAACTCCAGGTCAACCATCTCCAGAATATTCTGTTTGTGTTGTTTAATGTATGCCCTTTTTCTCTGCTGCCAGATGTTTCATTTGTCAGAGTATGTTCGGGGAAGTTCACACAACTACACATTTTTTAAACATATAGAGGAAATAAATTGAGTATAGTAAGTTTAGCCATTGAGAATATAACACAAGCACAGATCTCCATAAAATACAGCGAAATGTGGACCAGCACTTATGATAAATCATTTCTTTTTTGTGCTAAAATAGTACCAAGAAGGTGAGATTAAGAATACACTTAGTGGCAATTAAGTCCAAAGAAAATGATGTTGCATGGAGGAAGAACTGGCAAACGGTTGTTCAAGTTCTAATTAACTAATTAATATTATGTATAAACTATCTACAGAAGTTGGAGATTAGAAGTAGTAAGCATCAAATATAGTAGCATGGATCATATACCAGTTTTAAATTAAAATTTAACATATTTCTGAGTCCTTAAATGGTTTTGTTTCTTTAGAAAATAAAGATGGAAAACAACATAAGATCAAGCATGTGTGCACATAAATTTAACTACTTAAAAAACATCCAGGGTACTTTTTATTAGTAAGTTTGTTGTTACAACTTTATATATGTACATAATGCATTCTTATTTTTTTCTTTTTCAAAGATTTTTAAATTTTTATTTTAAGGACAACTGGGGTATAGAGTCAAATTTGTGCCGTATATATATACAAATATATATATATATATATATATATATATAAAATACCTGGTGCCCGGTGAGTCCAGGAGTGGGGATCAAATTCTTTGGAACTGGAGTTATAGATGATGTGGGCCACCATTGGAAACACAGGTTCTCTGTAAGAGCAGAATTTGCTCTTGTCCATTAAAAAATTTCCACAGCCCCTACACTTTTTTTTTAAGTTTGGAGGTTCATTTAAACTCTTCTACCCCAAATAAAGTATTACTGATATAATTTATTAAATCATTACACAAAGGTATCTTTTCTAATAATCCAATGTATAAATATTTAAGATTGAAAATATTTTATGGGATAACAAATACTGAAGTGTGATTTTCTGGACAAACAAGGATATGTAGTTATTTTAAGGCAGCTAGTGAAATAGTCTCTAGTGGACTGTGTATCCCAAATGCTTGCAATTAATTGGATACCACTCTTGACATCTATTATTGAACAGAACTGTTCATATTCTTATCTCACTGATTTGAATTGGAAGCCCTTTGTTACTGGATTCCCAAGTAGATTCTCCTGCCATTTACATGAGTCCCTTCACACAGGTGACTGTTTCCAGCTTTGCCAGTGTAAATAAATCTATTATTATTATTATTATTATTATTATTATTATTATTATTATTTGTTCTTTATATTCAGTTTGTAATTTTAGGACTTAGGATAACATAGATTTGTTTCTTTATTAGGTGAGTAGGGGTTGAGACACGATCTCTGTGTAGCCCTAGCTGGCCTGGAAATCACAGTGTAGACCAGGCTAAACTTGATCTCAAAGAGGTCCTCCTGCCTCTGTTCAAGTATTGCCAATATTAAAGGACAGCACCTTCCACACCTATCTGGATTAATTTATTAATTGACTTTTTAAAATCAATGCAATTTGTAAAGTAATAATGCATGAGGGCAGAGACCATGGCATAGTCAAAGAAGAAAAGGTGGTGAATTGATGTAGGACCACACAATGCTTAGCTTTGATACCAATGACCCAGTTTCTTAAGAGAGGGCTCTTTCCTTGCAGCCAGAGGAAGCTAAGCAGTGTCCATCATCCTGACAGGGCATTAGCTGGAACGCTAATAGTCATTGGTGCTTCATATAAGTACAGTGTAAATTACTATACGTCAAACATGTTTCTGTCGCTCTTTCCTTATATTGTAAAGGGTTTGAAATTCTAAAGGGCATGTTTCTTTTCCCATATAATCAGTCCTCCAGTCATTGCATATATGTTCAGAATTCACTCTTGTCTCTCTTAGCTATGAAAAGTGAGGTTAATAAACATGCAGATTTAGGATTCTATTTTATTGAATTCTTGGTAGTTCTCATAACCAGGCAGAAACATTGTGGCAGATAGTGAAGATGGAGGTAATGAGGATATCTTGATTCTAAACCAAAGCAAACAGTCTGTCATAAAAATATGGTATTGAAGATATGACAAACTAAATTTTCTCACTGAAAGCAATTATTTCTGAACCTCAGATCTAATAATCTGCAAATCTGAAAGCCTAGGAAAGTGCTCATTTGTAGCTCTATCAATTTCAGCCAGAAATTCACATGACAGCACAGATAGCAGCTGAGGAAAAAAAAGTATTTTTCCTCTTTTCCCTGAACAAATAACTTATCTGTTATAATATGTATTGGCTCTCACTTTATTACAATGCTCTATTATGAAATCAACCATATCATCAAACAATGACTTATCAAACAAGTGTGGTCATAACAAGTGCTGTCTGCACAGCAATGGAAAGTAAATGAATGAAGAAAATACTTCTTTAGAAAAAGAGAGATAAAGCCCATTAAGCAAATATTTGTTAAGAAAATTTAAACACCATGTAGGATTTTTTTTTATTGTCATAAGTAATAATACTATCTTGGAGTTGACCTTTAGTGTCTATTGTTTTTTATAAATGACTTGCTGAGACTAACACAGCAGAAACAAAACCCAGTATACTAATCCTGTTACACTAGAAAACAATTTTACATTTTTTATTTATTATTTTTATAGTATGTGTAGGAATGTTTTGGCTGCTTGTATGTAAGTGTACCATGTCATTGAGTAAAGTCTGTGGAGGACGGAAGAGGGCATTTGATCCCCTGGATCATTTTTAGGAGCCATGTGGGTACTGGGAATCAAACCCGGGTCCTCTGAAAGAACAGCAAGTGTTATTAACTACTGATTCATCTCTCTAGTCCCTAGAAAACTACTTTAAATGGGCATATCCTGATATATTTTTGAAGAACTCTCATAAATCAAACATTTTATCAATTTCAATGCTAATGCAATGGTCACTACTTCCAGTCTTAATTTTAGAGACATTTAAACACAGAATTCAGAGTGATTAAGTTGAAATCTTGAGACTGAGGGAGGCCTTATTCAGGCCTCTATTAGTCATTGTCTACAATCGAGGTATAGTCTATTGCATCACCTTCAACTAAAAAGTTATGTGACGGGTTAAACTGAAACATACTTCTCATGACAGGCATTTAATAGAGCAACCACAAATGTTATAATCTTTTCATAATTTATTAGTGATAGGACTTATAAAATTCTTAATTCCATAAAAATGAAAAGTGAAAAGCGACAGTGAAGAAATAATCAGCTATGCAAAATGAATTTGTGCTTTCTCTTTTAAGTTGAATGAGGTCATGAGCAGAAGTGCCAAAATTAGGAATACAGATGAATGGTTCTCTAAGTAGAAAGTGTAATGTCCTATCAGCTAAAATCAGAAAACCCTAATGCTAGAAAAAGTTATGTATATTTTATTGAATTTTTGTGCATTTCATATAATACCTAATGTAGACCCCCCATCCACACCCCCCATAGTACCTCCCACCAGATTTCATGCATTCTGTCACATATATTAAGGCTGATCCGCTCAGGAATTTATACTCAGATGTTCCTTGCTGCAAGTTCATTCACTGGAGTCTAGTCAGCCTACCTACAATCACTCTTTTAAAGAAGATCGGCTTTCCCTAACTCAGTAGCAATCAGTTCCCATGAGTTCCTCTGCTAACTTTGCCCATTTCCCCAATTCAATGTGGGTTTTTGTCTGAGTCGGCAGGTGTCTTCATGCTGTCACCTTTATTGCAAGTTCATATGAGCATGTTCCCAGAGCCAAAGCCTCTGTTTCCTTATGTTCATGCATCAACCGTGGCTCCTACAATCTTTCTGCTCCCTCTTCCACAATGGTGCCTGAATCATGGGTGGGTTAAGTTTAATATTGGAGTCCTTTCCAGGGAGATGCACTCTTCAATTTCTTATTTTCTAAAACTTGATCGTTCATGGCCTTCTATGTTCATCCACTCTGTTGTATGAGGAAGCTTTGCTGGTGAGAGTTGAAAGATGTACTGATATTCTCTCTGCTTCCTCTTCCTCTATGTTTAATGAGCCTTAGATGTAGAGGTTACACTGTTAAAGTGTCACCTAGGGCTAAGCATCTCTCATACATATATTCTCTGTGTATGATCAGTTGTGGAATTATGTAAAATCCTCCATCTGTTGCAAAAACTAGACTCTATGTAAATAAAAGAATCTATATTTAGCATACAGTAAGAAATTTAATTTGTCTAGAAATATACCAGATATAGGGTTTTCTCTAGGATTTATGACCTCACCATCCTTGTGTGTTTGGGTATATTTATAGTGCCACTCATGAGTTCTCTCTCAATAGGAGGACTTTAAGTCAAATTAGATAGCTTCTGATTACCCCCTAGATAACAGTGCCACTACTGTATCAATAGAAATTGTTTGTTGTGGCAGTTGTTGTGATTATTAAGCTTTACATCCTGGTTGGATCATTGATTAATTTTTCTTCCTTAGCAGCTTACATAGTATCCTCTAGAACTATGAGAGCTGGTCTTCAGGGAGGATGTTTCCAGGTCAGTTCCAGTTTCAGTCTCCAAGTCATTTATCCAAAAATATACCCAATATTTAGGAATAGGAATTTATAGAACTGCTCACTTGGAGGCTATGAGGAACTTGCTATAATGGAAGAAATGGAAATCACCCAGAGAATATGGATAATCAGGGTATTCTTCTCCATATACACATCACTTCTGCATGCTCTTTTCATTCACTCTAACATCTCTAGGAACCCAATAATGTAAATGTGGACATTATTTGTTAATGTTATTCTTTAAGGAGTTAAATTAGAAACTGGAACTTTGGATTTTATTTTAAATGTTAGGAAAATGTTCTCAGCTAATCATAGATTTTCAAAGGCCATAAGACTGGAGGATGAAAACATTTTCTTTAATCTAGCAATATAAAGATTATCAGAAATTGTACTATAAACTTCTGATCAAAGGAATCTGTGTATATCACAAACCTCTCTGATGAAAAATCACTAAAAAGAAGAATACACATATGAAAAACTGATAAAATTTCAAAATAATGCTCAGAAATGGCTTTATCCATTTCAAATATCATAATGTATGTTAATATGCAGACAAATTATTAGAATTAGATAACCACTAAGTATAATGGGGTTATTTAAAACAGGAACATATAAATGACATTTTATCCTAATGCAAAATTGATAATTTTCTAAAATTATCTGTTTTAGTACATTTTAAAATTATTATATATTTTCTAGAGTAATAACCCAGCATTTTAAACCTTACAATTTTAGCAAAAATAATTTTTTTTTCTGGAAGATTGAAAAAAAATCCTATTATTTTCCATTTAGAAATCTCATAATGACAAATTGACTGTTGATAAAATGAAAAAGTTCATTAAATATTTACTTTAAAATTTTATGCATACATTTATTTTTATATGTGACAGGAAAAGTAACAAGAAAAACAAACTACCTAGTATGCACATTTTAGATTTCTTTTTTTTTTTCCTGTAAGAGCCTGGGGCTTCCATCAAAGGACTGTGCATGTGAGGTCAGCACTCCTGAGCCATAATATTCCCAGGCCTTGTTTTTTTTTTGAGACAAGGTCATGCTAGGTATCTTATGCTGGCTCAGAACTTTTGTTCCTCCCTCCTCCACATTTAGAGTGCTGGGATTGCAAGCGTACAACACCAAGCCTGTCTTACCATTTATTTATTATAGTCTATTTAACATATCTTCTTTAAAATAGGTTAACTAAACTCCTTCATATTCAAATATTATATGATAAAGTATATTTCATATACATTAACTTAAATTATTACAAACGTAGTAAGCAGTATATTTTAAAATACCATTTAGCAATCATTTACGTACACCATGAGTAACATTGCAATCATTTTCTAATGGAACCTATGTAATTTTTACTTCTTAATAGGGTTCATTTTTGTGTTTTTATTCTCTTCGAGGGAAAATAAAAAGGCCTACCATTAACATGATTTCAGCTAAGCCTGATCACTAAACATAGTCACAACTGGGCTTGATGACGATTGTGCTCATTCATTAAGGGAGGGGCAAGGAGGGTCACTGGCCCCTCACTGGAGTATCCAGCCACTCTTCCCAGCCAACTTTATGTATTTGACCCTAAACAAACATGGCCTCTGAATTTGAGGAGGGCTAAAATACACAATCTGGGGAAGGCTAGGAAGAGAAGGCATGACCCCTGCTGGGTAAAGGCTTTCCAGTGTGCACACACTCAGGCATACATACACCTCAGCAACCCCTCAGTTATATCAGTAAGTAAGCTCAATTAATTCATTTCAGTAGTTCCCCATTAAAATTTTAATGAAACATTGGTTTGACACCTTAAAAGGGAATAAGCATTGCTTAGCATCCCCAGGAAAAGAAGTTCCACAACCAATGGAAAATTTATTTGTGAATGCTGTCATGTCTCATAATTATTTAAAAAAAAAAAGGAGAATGAGAATGTAAAAGATGTTAAAAGGATATGGGAATGAAGATATTTTCCAAAATAGAAAAAAATGACAAAGCCTAAACAAGTGATGAAGGTCTGTGCAGGTTTGTTATGATATATAAAGAATGAGACAAAAGACTGGTGGAACTAACCTTATTGGATGTTTAACAGCCATACTTTGAGGCCTGTACTAATCTGGTCAGAGGGACTTAAAGGACAGTTTTTGCCCCTTGCCCTCCAGGGTCGACCAAGTTCCAGGGGACTATGGAACATCCCACAAAATATCCTATAACTGTGGTGAGTCACCTATCCTCTTTTTCAGGGAGGACATGAAGATCCCACAAGATGGAATTGAACCAAGTGTCCAGTCTAAAAAGAGGAGGGTCAACTCAGAGGAAACATCTCATTCATGCTTCCAAATGAAGCCAGACATGGTCAAATAGGACCTTTGACTTATCTTTACATAGATGGAACTGGTAAAAGAAAGAAGCCAGGAGCTCCTCCCAGGCCCATGTGATCCCCGAGGAACAGATCCTCAAATGACCTTAAGTGTAAAAAGAAATGGATTTATTTGGGCCAACTATATGGTTTTAAATACCCAAAAGGAGAGTATAGCCCAAGAGTAAGGCCATCCTTATACTCAAGGGGTTACATTTCCCAGACACATTAGGTTTAAGTCTATATAAAAAGTTATTTAGACAATTATTTCTCATCGATTTTTTCGTTCCTAACCAGAAAGTGCTACTCAGATGTAAGACTTCAAATCTTGGTCTGCAATACTGTAGTGCCCACCGGTAGCTAAGGGAGAAAACCAGCTGTTCTTCTAAAATGATGGATAAATTTGTTTTCTGCCCCTATTAAAGAAAACTTTGAGAGGGAACTTACACTCATTCTAACTACTCCAACAGCTATCAACATACCTGAAAGCCAATCCTGAATCCATTACTCTAGAGTCCAGCCTTGGGAGATAAAGAAAAATGAGGAAGAACCCGATACAGAGATGCTTTTGGAAGCCCTTGTCAAGAAATTCCAATGGACTCTCATATGAACATTTGAAAATTGCCCTGTTCTTTTTTCTAGTTCCCTGTCTAGAACTTGTAATGTTAATTACTCTTGCTTTTACTTCTCCTTCACACCTCCTATTCATGAGTCAGAACTTTTTTTTCTCCTTACACATAAAAGTTATGCAATTTTGGAGCCTTTTAGATAGACCCACTGAAGGGGTAACTCTAATTGCCTCACCCAGCATCCCTGTTCAACATGGAAGAAACCAGAGCTGTCTGTGTCCTGATTCCCTATTGGCAATTTGGATAACCTCTTCAGAGGATGGTGTGATAAGACTAGGAGGTAGGAATTGTCTTAGGCAGTTAGGGTAAAAAGACCCCAAAGAAAAGTAGACAGTTTCTTGGCTAAAAGTCAAAATGTCCTTGGGACTCTTAGCCACATACTCTGTTCCAAAGGCCAAAAACATCAAAATTATTTTGAAGCTTGTATCTAATCCTTAAAAGATTTTAGGGTTACCTCTTAAGAGAGAGGCATGTTAGAGTAAGCAAAAGCCCCATAAAAAATAAATAAATGAAAAAATAAAATAAAAGAAAAGAAAAGAAAAGAAAAAAAGTGATGAGGATATTTGGGAGGTGTTGGAGGGGAGGGAGTGGGCATGGATTTGATCAAAACACTTTATATGCATGTATGAAATTCTCAATAAAGTTTTTTAAAAGTTTTTTTTAAAGGCCACAGTTGCAGTTACTTTTTAGAAAACATAAATCAAACATTTAGATACACCCCAGAGAAAAACTGTAATTTGCTTTGAAGCCTTTGGAGGCATAAGTTTGAAATATGTCTCCAGTTCAAGCATAACCATCCTACAGGCTCTTATTCTCTGTACACTGGTCAGATGTGTGTTTCAGTGATAATAACCAATTGCTGCATGAGGAAGCTTCTTTGGGGAGAGTTAAGAAATGTTATAAATTCATGGGCATAACAATAAATCATTGGGAGTCAGTTTAGGAGTATATTCATTTAGAATAATAATAACAATAGGTCAGCACTCTGCTCTGTGGCTTGTCAAACCACATGTGTGGTGTCCATCTTATGAAGTGAACCATAATAGCAAGTGAAAAATGAATGGTTACTACCATAATGTTCGTGCCACTATTTCATCTGACATCTTCTCTTGCCAGACCATTTGTTGTAGGTTATAAAATTTATGCCTGATAAGATTAGGAAATAATTGTTTCTTCTGGTAGTATACCTAGCATCTTCCTTCACTATCAAAGTAGAGAGTATGGATGAGGCTTTGAAGACAGTACCAGTTGACATAGCCTTGTTTTTTCTACAATTCATGAATATGGTATCTTCAGTAATAGGTTCTTACTGTCATATTCTAGTGGGTCACCAAGGATAGCGTCAATGGCCAATATTTTTTGATGGTTTATGAGACCTCGGAAAACAGCTTCTAAAGAGAGATTTCATCCCTGGCATTGGGTTTTTATTTTGCTAGCCTATGGTGTCTAGTAGAGGCTCTATCCAATATCTCCTTTTTTATAAGATAATTGCTTTAAATTGCTTTTAATAATGTACATACTTTAAGAGGCTTCCACAGAGGTAAGTTTCCACATGGCTTTTTCTAAAGGGCTGTAGTATTAGTTATCTCTCCTCATACTCCCTTCTCTGCCTTGCCTTCCTAGTACCCATCCTAATTAACACTTTCCTGTTCTACTATTCCTCCATCCCCCTTTATATCATTGCATTCTATCTCCCCTCTCATGAAGTGTCTCCTCCTTTAGCTATGTACATGTTTCCTGACTTCTCTGCATTTTTCAGTTGAAAAAAGCACACCGTAGAATTTATTGCTATCAACCAGTTATGAGAGAGAACATGTGAGTTTTTTGGAGGGGTGTGGGTTGACTCAACCAGGATGATTGTTTGTACTTCCATCCACTTAACTGTGAATTTCTTGTTTTTTGAAAACTGAATTTGTATAATAAAAATGTTATGACACTGAAGAAAGAACCTGAAGAAGATACCAGAAGATGGAAAAAATCTCTGATTCTAATTGATCGATAGGATTAGTATTGTGAAAATGGCCTTTCTACCAAAGACAGTCTAGGAATTCAGTGTAATACTCAATAAAATTCCACCAGAATTCATCAAGGAAATTGAAAAATACTCTCAAATTTCATATGTAAATGAAAAAATGCACAGGGGAGCAGAAATAATCATTCTGAACAATAAAAGAAATGTTGGAGGCATTAACATCACTGATTTCAAGTTATTCTACAGCGTTACAGTAAGAAATACAGTCTGATACTGTCATAAAAAGACATCCGTGGAATGAAATTGAATACCCAGATTTGCAGCCACCCATTTTTAGCCACCTGCTTGTTTTTGTTTGTTTTGTTTTGTTTTGCTGTTGTTGTTTTTTACAAAGAGACCAAAACATATGGTGCTGGTATGAATGGCTAGTCATGTGTGGAAGAATGAATCTAAATTCCTATCACCATGCACATAAACCAACTCAAAAGGGATCAAGAACCTTAACATTACACATACTACACTGATTTGTATAGAGGAGAAAGTCGAGAAAATGCTGGAACATGTTGTGTTTATAGGTACAATAAGGTACTCTCTGAACAAACAGGACTCCTATAGCACAGTCATTGAGTCCAAAATTGAGAAACGGAACTGTATGAAACTAAAAAGCTTCTGTAGTGAAACCAGCACCATCATCTAAGTGTAGAAGCAGCCTACAGAATAGGGAAATAAAATTTTTGCCAGTTATACTGCTGACAGAGGGGTAACATCTGGAATAAATAAAAATACCTGAATGCATAGGACTCAGCAAATATGGCAGAGTACACAGTATTTGGTAGGGGTATGGGGGATGCATGGATGGGGAAGGGGTCTGTATTTGAGTGGGAAATGTTGTATGAAATTTTAAAAGCTCAGCAAAAAATATAAAAATAACTAAAAAAAACCCCAAAAAACAAAAAAACTAAACATAAAAAAAAAGAGGCCTGCATTGGATGCCTCAGACATTGAACAAGGGCCCAAAGGGTAGATGAGAAATAGGTGGCAGGTCAACACTAGATCAAGAACAATTTGAGACTGGTTGCTGCTGGTGAGGGTGAGCACGACTTGCATATAACCACTGGATGGGCTGATTAGACTCCAGTGCTCACATTTGCACTGAAGGACATTTGGGTGCAAATGCCTGAATGAAAAGGACTCAGCATGTATGGCATAGTGCATAGGGTTTGGTGATGAGGGGGGAAGGTGGGAGCGTATAGATGGGGGAGGGGGTCTGGATGTGAGTGGGAAATATTGTATGAAATTTTAAAAGCTCATTAAAAAAAGAAAAATTCAATTAAATATTGTTGTAAGGAGCTTAACAGGGAGTACACAGAAGATGAAACATAAACACCTAAGAAATATTTAAGAAAAGTTTCAATAAAATTAGTCATCATGGAAATACAAATTAAAACTGCTTTGAAATTTCATCTTGGCCAGGTCAAAATGGCTAAGGTTCAAAAACAAGTAAGAACAAATACTGGCCAGGATATGGGGAAAGGGAAGCTCTTATGCCTTGCTGGTGACAGTGTAATCTGGTGTATCCAATCTGGAAATTAGTGTGAAAATTCCTAAAACAGCTTGAAATCTATCTATCATATGATCCAGCCATACCACTCTTAACTATTTCACAGAGCTATTTAGTGACTTTGCCTACTGGATGCTGTAATATGAAACATTAAATTTGAAATACTTTTCTGAAGAAAACATGAGGGCCTCTCCTCTACAGACAAGCTTCCTTTCATTGGTTAATTAATAATTTCATTAATTTTGAGTATAAAACTTGAACATTGAAGTCAGAAATGAATAGGCAAAAATTATCCCTATCTAATGCTGTTCCTTTCATGAATTCCTCATTCTAAAACCTTGAAAATTCTCTGTGTAACAAGTCAGTTAATATTTGGATTTATATGCTCCCTTGCCTTAAGTATTTTAAATGCAAGCATTCATGGTTGAGCCCCAGCATTAATTTCGGCTTTTTGTTATTTTTCAGTGCTTTACCATCTGTCCCTTAACTTCTATTTAGACAAGACTTTATCTGTCACACCTAAGAACAAGATTATCTATAAATAAATTAATTTTAGAAAATACATTTATTGAAAGAAAGTAATGAATATGCCCACATACCCCACATACAATCACATCTATTATAAATACCTTATTTAGGATGATTTTTTATTATAATTAACCAATATTGATACATTATTATCACAAATCTATACATTATCCAAATATCATTAATTTTTAATATAATATCTTATTTCACTTCCAGAATCTTATCTAGGTGAGGATATTGCATGTAGCTAGCATGTCCCCTTAGGTTTTTCTTGTTTCTGACAGTGTCTCTTACTTTACTTTTAATGGCCTTGGCAATATAAGTCCTTATTTTATAAAATGTCCTTTGACAGACTATATATAATGTTATAACTACATTAGGGTCATGGATTGGTGTTTTGGGGAAATCACATAGGTAAAGCATTATTTCTTTGAGGTGATGACTGACAGTGTCACTGACCTAGAATTCACTGAGCAGCCCTGACTGACACTAAATAGGTAATAATACTCTTGCTTCAGCCTTTTGAGTGCTAAGACTACAGGCATATCTCACCATATCAAGATGATGTATCATTTTCATCATCTCTAACTCACACAACAGTACTTTGCATGATGAACATCCTGGTCTTCTGGATGGCATGGCCTTAGTCAGAGCTCTCCATTATAAAAGTGATGCTTTTTTCCCTTTCCCTAATATGCTTTCAGAAAGTCCATATGCACAGCCCAAACACTAAGAATACAGGATTATAGTTTACATTTCTTATGTGAGTTTACCAGAATAAATTAGTAATAATTCTTTGCTAAAAGATTTGTCTATTGTTCTCCATGTATTTAATTATTTAACTATCTGTGTCAGGTTGGGCTGATGGATAGCACTTTATCAAATATGGCATATGAGCTCATTTATTTTCCTTCCTAAATTGTTTATAATGCTGATTTCATGCTTTTAATAGAAAGATTTTGTGCTATTTTTAGCATTCTATCATTGCTGTGTCTATGAACTATGAGTTCATGAGATTTACTTGCTTGTTTGAGTAGATATTTTTTCATCACTAGTACTGGAAGCTGCCCAGATTCATCTTGCATTTTGCCTGTCCTTATCTTACAGTAAAATATTTTTTCTAGAAGTCTGGGTCTTTCCACTGAAGAATGGTATGAAAAGTCAAGGACTAGGGCCTCGAATGCTTGTTATTCTTATAATCTAGATAGATG
>NW_008351640.1:1133228-1135798 GCF_000622305.1 Nannospalax galili | reverse complement strand
ATAGATAGATAGATAGATAGATAGATAGATAGATAGATAGATATAGATGTGTGTGTATGTGTGTGTGATATGTCTGTATGTGTATGTGAACTTATTCATGGATTTTTATGTCTCTGCAGATAGGTTTCTGTGTATAACCACCTCTACCTAACTCTATGACTCTAATTCATTTCTACATATATTTTTAGTTCCTTCTATCCTTTATCATCACAAAATTCTCTCTAAGATAAAGAAACTGGTTTCTATACTCAACTACCTAATTGCTTATTGGTCAGCACTAGTATACAGATAGAGCAACATTGGAATTTTTAACATTTACACTACAGAAATTAATTTTCTTATATAGAATACAATAATTATCCATAGGATTTACCTCTAGATTTTCAGATTCCATTCATTTCCAAAGTTATTTAGCAGCTCACTGAGTACTAAAAGAGGTTTTCCATTTATCCATTAACAGATGAATAGATAGTAAATATATGGTACAGACAGAAAATGGAATCTTATGCAACTTTAAAGAAAAATGAAATCATGAAATTCTCAGGAAAATGGGTGTACTTAGAGTGTGTACTATTAAGAAAATTCACCCAATCTCAGAAAGGAAAAAATACTTGCATGCTTTCATTGACATGGGGATCCTAGCCTATAATGTATACATGGATATATGAGCAGTTGCAGGTGTGATTATACTATAGCATTTAGAAAGGAGAAGAAGAAAATATTGTTTAAAATGGTCTACCATAATGCTATATAAAATTTTGATTTTTAAATTATTCATCCTTTAAATGAATTCTATAAATTCTCTAAAAATTCTTCATTGTTTAAATACTTCTGTATACTTTAGTGTTTTGGTAAATACTAAGATACATTAATAACAAAAATTAAAAAAACAATATATTTTCTTACCTTTTTGCACTCTACAAGTGTCTCAGTTACTTTTCTGTTACTGTAATAGAAACACCATTAACCAAAGGAACTTATAAAAGAAAGCATTTAACTATGGTTCCAAAAGTGCAAGAGTCCATCATGGCAGGAGGCATGGTGGCAGATGTGATTGGAGTAGGAGCACAAGCTAAGCTCTCACATCTTCAAGTAGGTGCAGGAAGCAGAGCACAGCTGAAGATCTGGCAAGGCTTACTAAATCTCGAAGCCCGCTCCCAGTGATGCGCTTCCTCCAGCACGGCCACACCTTCGAAGACTTTCCAAAGCAGGAGCACCAACTAGGGAAAAAATGCTCAAAAATATTGAGCGTATGGGGGGCATTCTCATTCAAGCCACCATAAAGAGTTTTTACAATTATGAAATGTATATTAACATATTATTTTTATTTATTAAGGTTTACTCTTTGTGCTGTTGATTAATTATTATTAATGAGTTTAAACAAATACAGTACAAAGTATCCACCAGTGAAGTATCATAAAAAATAATTTCAATACCTGCTCCCTAACACACTTGCTTTATCTAGCCAACATTTCTTCCTGTGAACTTTTGGCACATGTTGATCATGAAACCACATCCATGGTTTTGATTATTTTCCCTTAATGTGGTCCCAATAGACAGAGATTGTAGCCTTTCCTGACTAAATTTCTTATTCAAAAATACATCTTTAATATTCAGTAATGCCTGTCAGGTAGGGTGGTGAATAGTAATCCAGCCACTGAGACTGTGAAGCAGGAAGATCACTGTGAGTCTGAGGCTAATCTACAAAGTGAGCACCAGTGTAAATCTGCCTCAAGAAATACAACAAAAATAAGCAGAAAAGCAGAAAATCAGTAAGAGCTTCTGCTTCTTCCATGTCTTTTCCTATATTGATAGCTTCTTTAAAAATATTCAATGATAGTCTCATGACTCAGTGTCTTCTTGTTTATCCACTGTGACACCCTCCCAAGTCCCTTAAGGAAAACAAAGCGCTGCTCACTAATAATTAGAAGGATCCTGACACATGGTTCACTCAGAGTTTGCAGACTTTGTTGATGTAGAGTCTTGAGGAGGGGGTAGTCTTCTCCTATGATGCTGGAAAGCAGATTGATTAGACAGCAGTCCCTGGAATAGCAGGGCAGGAGGGTAGCCCCCCACCTCTGCTTTTATGTTTCTGTTTCCATCGAAGGAGGTCAGTTACTGGGCCAGTTTTCACAGTCTTGGGCACACTGTGCTGTTTTCTCACTGTTATGATGAGAGATTTCCTGTGTTTTGTAAGGCTTGAGCACTTATCATATGTAAACTCTGTGATAACTTCAGGCACTGAGCTTCCAATAAAATCTCTTGGGAGAGCATTGAAATTGTTCCCAAGCAGCATAGCCTGGTCTAATTTCATTTTTTCAACACTGATCAAGCAGGTGGTGGGCTGAGGGCTACATCTATCCTTTTGTTCATCAAATAGTAGCTAGGTATCCTGTAGTTTTTGATGGTTATAAATGCTCCTATGCAGGGTTTTGTTCACATGTAAGTTTTAACAGCAACTAGGAATCAAGCAGTGTAGCTGTTCATGTTTTTTTTTTTTTTTTTTTTTTTTTTTTTTAAAAAAAAACATCGTTTTTTTTTTATGTAAATTTGGGGGGGCGGGGTTGTGC
>NW_008351640.1:1127778-1132460 GCF_000622305.1 Nannospalax galili | reverse complement strand
GTAGATAGTGTTCCTTTGTTTTTTGTGTGTTTTAAAAGTGCTCTTGGAGGGGTTTGTTTACATGTAATGTTTAAAAGAAACATGGAAATAAACAGTTTTGCTGTTTTTTTTTTTTTTTTTTTTTTTTTTTTTTTTTTTTAAAAAAAAACCTGCATTTAGTTGTATATGAAATTGGTGGGGCCAGGTGTTGTCTCACAGGCCTTTAATCCCAGCGCTTGGGAAACAGAAGCAGGTGGATCACTGTGAGTGCAAGGCCAGCCTCATCTACACAATAAAGTCCAAGACTGTTGGGGCTACAGGGAGACCTTGTCTTAAAGAGACAGAAAAAAAAGAAAGGAAAAGAAATTAGTGAGTTACAGTAAAAATATGGTGATATCACTTTGTATTCCCTAGCAAAAATTAATGAGAATCTCTATTGTGCATGTCTTTTCCAGCAGTTGGTTTAGTCATTTCTCCCTTACATTTTAGCCCTTTAGTGATTTATTTGTGGTCTAAATTTGATAGAATTCCATGTGTACTGCCCCAAAGTACCAATTTTCAGAATATGTAAGTGATTAGGTTATTGTCTTTACAATTAAAACTGAATCTCTGTGCCTTATTCACCATGCAATTTCTTGTTCAATATCTGGTAGGTTTTTGTTATTGCTCTTGTTTAACTGAAATCAAGAATAAGTGAAAGAACAAGATTGTCTATAATGAATTATTTCAAAGGTAGTTTGTGTAATTTTGTATGTATGAATGATAGGGTACCAGTTGAGGCAGTAATGTATCCTGTGTTTTCTTAAATTTGTTTTTATTGAATTTTTGTATATTATATACTGAACATATCAATAAATCAATCATCTTTATACTTTCCATCCCCAGAGGCACCATCCCATAGCCACCTACTGGAATGCATACATTCTGTCATTTGTGCTAAGGCCTATTGGGTCAAGTCAGTGTCCCCAGATGTTCCTCAGTGCAAGTTCATCAACTGAGGTCTAGTCAGCCTATCTAGAGTCTCTTACTTTAGGAAGATCAGCTCCTCCTCACCCAGTAGCAATCAGTTGTGAATATTTGGGATCTGCTGTCCATTTCACACATTCTATGCTGGATTTTTGTCTGCTTGAGGTTGCATGGGACTGGTGAAAACTGACACCATTGCTGTAGATTCATATGAGCAGAGTATGTGGATCTTGTGGGGTTCTGTTTCCATATTGTTTCACAACTCCACCTTGGCTCTTACAATCTTTCTTCCCCCTCTTTCTCAGTGCTACCTAGCATAGAGATTGAGTCTACAAAATGCTGGTTCTTCCACAGGACTTCTATGGTATCCTATCTTTTACTGAATTATTACATTTCTAGTGTTTCAAGATTGGGCTTTCTTGGAATCACACTGATATTCTTCCTAAAATTAGTGATTAGGAACTTAATTTAACAGCTTCTTGGAGACATCTTTTGGCAAGTAATTTCCCATATACAATAATGAATTATGAAGAAATAAATGTTCTATATTATATGAAAACATTTTTAGTTTTCCCAATCAGGTGTCAGTTGCTGATTTTTAAAAAATATTTTGAGTAATATTGACTTTCTAATTTATCATATAACTTCTTATCCACATTTGACTTATGATTATTCAATTTTAATAGTTACTATATTGAGGGTAGTATATAAAGTATGCATTTTACTTTGTAATATTAAAATGTTTTCAATATTCAATACAAGTTTACAATATTAAAGTTTTAGTGATCACTTAAAGCATTATTTCTCGTCCCACTCGTTAGACTAGATTCCTTATATAAACATTTTAAAAACATTTATTTGCCATTAAAAGATAAATTAAGACCTTAGGAATGCAGGAAATTTGATTAGTAATGACTTATCTCTTCTTTCTTAGCATAAGTTTAGAAGCTTAAAAATAAAGGACTAATTTCCACTTGCTCCCAAACCTTCTCACAAACACTGTGTTTGAACACAGTTAAGTTTTCTAATCAAGTTAGATTTTATTAAACTACCAAATCTACTGATTCTGCCATAAAGGTATGTTGCCTTTCTTGTCACTGTAATACCTTTTTGGTAGAGTGTCATAAAACAAACTCTGTTATAAATATCAAAATAAGCATTGAGGAAGAGGAACATTAAATCAAGTTTGCCAAAATATTCCAGCATCTTACATGATTCATTTCCTGATTTTCTTTTTACCTCAAATATGGCTATAAAATCATTTTTTTTTCTGTATACCCCGGGGGGACTTACAAGTTCTTCTGAATGTCAGTGCTTTACATCCTACACTTTCCCATTCTTTTAGAAATAAAATTAGAGAGAGCAAGAGACAGTGACTCAGAGATACTCAAATCTGTGCTATGTGAAAATTTATTCTTCAACTCATCTTCTTCCTTTCTTGCCAAGTTTCTGGACTTTCATGTACTTTTTGCTGACTCCTTGGAATTTATATTCTTTTCTCCTACTCTTTTTGAGATAGAACTTGGATGGATGTCTACCTCCAACAGTAAATCAGCTGCTCTATGCACAAAGAACATTTATTTGTTCCAGTAAATATTTTTTCGTTGATTCCTGAGTAAAGTATGAGCCAAGAACTAGTTAGGCTTTCGAAATGACAAGCGGGTATTGCCACTGGAGTGTTTTATGTTGATTGGAAAATGTGGGAGACTAATGTTTGTTAGTGAACCTATGAGACAAATGTGATCCGCATTTCCTTTGCTGTCAGACTTTTACCAACTTCAAGTTAAGAAAAGAAAAAAAATTACCAAAAGGAAAACCTAAACAACTTTTAAGGCTTAGGTCAAGTAACATAGTGAGTTCACTCATTTACAGAATCATAGAAAATAGATTGGAGAAATTTACTAATCCTAATTTTAAGAATTGCACAAGTACAAATATTGCCAATGTTATTTGTTTTATAGAAATATGTAACTTGACATTTGTACCCAGCCCCTATTTTTGTATCATTAGAAAGAATATCACATATTTACTTTTCTTTTTGTAGGTGAAGCAAGATATCAAAAGATAAGTGAGTCAAATAGATAAGAAAGACTTTATTCAACTTACATGGATTTGGAAGCATCTCAAACAGGTTATTTCCAGATAAAGCAATAACAGAATTTTATGGGATAAGAGAGAGTTTCACACCTCTCCTGAGAGTTTTTTTTCTAAGATTATTATTTTTTATTTATTTACTTACTCATTTACTTATTTATTTAATATTTATTATTTATTTACTCATTTATTTATTTATGATTTGTCAGACTGCATGTGAGATTTTACTGTGGAACACGAGCTAGTGGGGTATAGGACTCAGCAAATAAGAAATCCTCAAGAGTACAGGGCCCTGCCACTTGTCTGGTGGACCACGATTGGGACTATATGTTGACTACACAGTTACCCGGTTTGGGCTGCTTCTCAGTCACCACGTCTTCAAATTCATCTGCATTAAAATAGGTGAAGTGTCAATTCTTTGAGATGTTGAACCTCAGGTGGCAGGGGAACTTGAACCTGAATCTAGGCATGGCCTCGATCACATGATTCTTATTCTACCACTTGGTGCAGATGGACATAACAAGCTGGCAGATATGAACCCTAGCCTTTGTGCCCCGGGGCTTCCCAAAGAAACCCCAAATACCTGCCCTCAGGCTGTCAACCAAGTGACAGGACAATTGTTGATGCGGTTGATGTGGAAAAGGTGGAGCCTCACCAATATGAAAGCCATCTTTTCCACAACTCATCAGCTGTTGGCACGAAAATGGGCTGCCTCCAGAACTTCAGAGAAGAACTGCTCATACGCACTTGAAACTACACGTCCCCGAAGTGGGGATTCATCAACTTTTGCCTTCTTCCAACCCAACTGAAAGTTGAGGATCTTTGCATCAGGAACACCTCATCAGAAGCTTGACTTTAAGTATGGCTTATTCCTACAATCTTAGTCAAACAGGGTGTGGTGGTGGCCCATGATAAGAGAACCTTCAGTGGTTTTATTTTAATGAAAATGTGGTTAGGGATCATTCTTCTTGGTTTTGTGTTTCTTTGTTTAGTGTCCCCATAAATCAAAAATATTCTCTGAGATCCATTTTTACAAGCCTTTCAGGCAGTAAACTAATACAGGTACAGAATGTAGGTAGCCAAAACAGAGAAAAGAGGCAAACACAGGACAAAGGAGAGGAGTTTAGACTTGTTACATTTGATTTAGTTCAAATATAAAAAATGTGCCTCTCTTTCCATTAAAAACATAGCCTCTTTTCTATTCTGCATATAAGTATAGGTAAATATTTAGATACACATATATAAATAATATATTTCCCAAAATATTAAAATTCCTCCATCATAAATGAAGACATTAATAAATGTACATAGTTAATACATGCATAAAAATATAATAATATGTGGGTATATATGTATAGAAAAACAGTCCCATAGATTTGTAGCTTTGCTACATTAAACCATGAAAGTGTGCTTATGTTTCAATAATGAGGAATAAAGCTCAATAAGTCACAGTATAGAGGTTTCAGTTATCTACTGTTTTAGTCAAACATTTGTTATTATTTAATTTGCACATGATTTCACAGATACAAAGATGTGATTGTCTGGATCCATGGATTCTGACTTGAAAGGAAAGTGTATGTAATGCATGGAAGTGTGTGTAGCAAGGATGCTGCTCGCCCTATTGGGGGAGGGGGGGGGGGGGG